>NC_065540.1:25124093-25426167 GCF_932294415.1 Quercus robur | reverse complement strand
AAAAATTTCACGAAAAAATATTTAGATTATGCCCTGGATACTAGGTGCATAAAGCATGGCTGGCTGGCAGCTTACAGCCTAACCAATAATAACCAATAAGAGTCGCATGACAAGTTGACAACCCATTTATTAAAAAAAAAAAAAAATTAAATGAAAGGAAACCGAAAACAAGTAAACAAAGCAAGAACTTATCAAAAAAAAAAAAAAAACTTATCAAAAAAAGTAAACAAAGCAAGACATTTGATTTGACTATACACTAGTATAACACTACTAAGTTACTAACACCTAATCTAAGGTATTGCACAATTTTACTCTTGATACTATTAGAAACATCGGTCAATTGGTACACTGAATCTAAGGTAAGTTGGAAGGTTTTATTATTTTTTTCTGGTTGTTTAGTTGCTGAGGTTCTCCCCTCTCTCATCTCTTGTTACTGATGTTGTTGCTTTGTAAGGGATCTCTGGCTATTTTCCTGTAGTTTTGGGTTTTTGTTTTCAATGAATTTTACTTTGGGAACAATAATAAATAAAGAAGTTGTTGCAGAACATTCTTATAGGTTGTTTAAACAGACAGACTTGCCCAATTGCAGCAGCTTCTTGAATAAAAAAACAACAATCAATTGTACAAAATTATGATTATAGATAGAGCATAATTATCACATTTACATAACATATTGGTTACCTTCTCCGTAGTGGCTTTTTTTCCTCTCTCCTCCTTTGGAGTAACTATTCCTAGCTTAGTGATTAAAGATAGAGCATAATTATCACATTTACATAACATATTGAGTACCTTCTCCGTAGTGACTCTTCCAAGTCCAACCACAAACTTAATTATCAATAAGGAAGCAACCCGGGTGGGTACAATGATCGACTTTCCTTTCATTTCATATCTCATCAATCTAATTCAAACACTTTAAACATCCATGAACAACAGCAGCTGCTACTTCAGATTTCAGAACCTTAATAAAGCCACTGTCGGCACAAATATTACTCCAACTTGGGCCTAACTTTCCCATCAAAATTCCTTTCAGCCTCCAAGGGCAAAAACTAAATTCCTGCTATGGGCTTTTCAATTAATTAATATTAAAACAAGGGTGACAGTAAATGGGCTGGGTTTTATCAATCAAGCTTCTTCAGGGAAAGCACGAGATGCGTCACTCATATCATATGCGTGATGTGTTCGCTATAATCAGGGATTGGAGTTGAGGGTATACCAAAATGTTATAAATCTGTTGGTATTCTCGTACTCATGTGATGTGACCACTTTTTTAAGCATCCCTTTAAAAAATTTTTGAAGCAAAATCATATTTATTGGCTTTCTGTTATTTGCAGTCAAGCGACATCTGTTACTAAATATTATTCGAACTCTTTAAGCCTAATTCTAAGGTTTTGTTGGATGTATAATGAGAAAGTTGGGTTTCAGACCTCTGTTCAAACTAATTTTTTTGAGACTTTAAAAAGCACTTTGTTGGGGTCCAAAATTTCACAAGAAAGCTCATTCCATGAAAAGTAAAAAAGGCCCAATTCATGCAGCAATGAATTTTGCTCACTTAGGGAAAATGACAGCAAGTAGGACAGCCAAAAGAGTTGAGTCTAAAAGGTAAAAAGCCTTGAAAGAAGAAAGGGTGAAGGTTAGCTCTCCAAGGACACCTCGGAATGGAAGGTCAGCAAGTGGCTTTTAGGAAAACAGAACTAAAAGAAGAAAACTATGAGAAATAGAGAAAGAATCAGCTGTCAGAAATGGTTGGTATAACAGGGGCTCTGGTACCCAGGAAGCCAAAGGGGTGAAATCAACGATATCCTGAACTCTAAAATGACACTATAAAAGGGGAAGGCAGCCAACATTGAAAGGGGATGGAGTAATAGAAAATCACAACAGAATCGTTGAGAAAACTCTGTCAAAAACTCAAAGAAAGTAGTGAAATATCTCTCGGTATCCCAGAAACAGCCACTATAACACGTACTTAGATTCAAAAGGATTCAAAATTTGCAAGTCTTAAAGGCTTGGATAGCTATCAAAGTCTGTAATTTTTGAGCTTATTTGAACCTTGTATCACGTCTTAGTGAGCACATTGTAACCATAATTAAGAAAAGCTAATGAAATATTTCTTATTAATTTGAGGATCCCTAACAATTGTTTTGTGTATTTCCTGATTACTTTGCATTCCTTTTGCTGTTTTCATTGTTATTCAATACAAATATTCTCGTTTGCTAGTTTATGTGTATTGTAGGAAGCTTGTCTTGTGCACCACTTTGTTCTTAAACAGCCCCTTTAGCTGTGGTGAACCAAGCCTAGTCCACCAAACTACAACTATTTGACCCAAGATCCTTAGGCCTGTGTGCTAAAGAAAAAGGCACTCTCACACACTTATTGAAACACATGTTTCTCCCTTCAAAAATGCATCTGGTTTTTTGGGTCTAAGAGATGTGCAGTCAGTTAAAATATAACTCCTTGTTCTATTTTCTTTTTTCTTTCCCCCTCTTTTTGAGGGGAGATAGGGAGGGAAAATATTAAAAAAAACTATAAGCTGAATAACATATAATGCCTTAAAAGCTGTCATATACCCAAATACCCTTCTTAAAAAACAAATAAATCAATAAATTATAAATCAAGATGACTTTTTATACTGGCTTTCTAAGATTGTAAAATATCCTCAACCTTTGTTAAACTTTTGACATAGAGGATTTATAAATTTCTAATTTCATAAAATTTCCAGTATAAATGATAATTAGAAAATAAAAATAAAAACCATACTCACCTGTTTGATGAGAAAGATTAGGGAGGACTCCTTGTCTTGGCCAAATTTGTGGCAGGCATGCATCTTTGTGAGCAATGTACCCAGGTTGGAAATAGGTAGAAGAACACATAACTTGAATTGCATTGAATTTCACTTCATTTGCTTTATCCATTGCTGACCGTCCAATGGAATGACAAGTAACATAGAAATGATCAGCCCCACCTGTCCGATCCCAATATGGGTACTTCTGACTAATATTGAGGATGTAATCTTTAATAAAATCTTGGATACCTCTTACACCAATTCTAGGGTCATGCCGCAACCTCGCAATTGAAAAAGGCAGAAAGAAAAGATCTGCCTTGGTTGGATCTTTTGTAATGAAATGGCTTCTCATAAGAACCTTCTTAAAGTAACTTTCACTAGCATAATTACCCCCAGGTTTGGAACCCACTGGCAACAGCACGTTTGCAAAAGGATCATTTCGTCTGTGAGGATAAACATATATCTTAAAGCTCCTATTCATTTCCTTATAGTCTTCCACAAAGATATCTCTATCATGGTACACCTCGTTGTAATTCACATAGTTTCCTGAACCATAAAAAACATTTTCGAAACTTTTGGATTAAGAAATAAAGTTCATGATTATTAATTGAAGTTCTTCAACCTCCCCACTCACCCAACTCATGCCAAAAATTGTTTACAGTGCAAATGGTCAGGTGAACTCATCTGAATGTGACGGATCCCTCTACTGTAAAACAAGGGCAAATATCTATCAAGTTGGATACTATTATACACTCCCAGTTTGACTCACTAAAATATTTCACACCTCTGATTTAATCAGCATATTTAATAACCTTGTATTATGAGGATATTACCCACTGTATTGCATGACTGACTCCATTAAAGCTGGACATGTTCCAGAAATTTGTTCATATGACACAATACACTAACCAATACAAGATAAAAGTGCAGAATCAACTAAACTTGCTTTCATAAAAGTGTCCTGGTCCTCAAACAAAATATCCACCATAAGACAACATAAGCAAGTAGCAAAAGATCCATAGCATCATAAACATATCTTAAAAAAAAGACCTTTTTTTTTTTAATTTTTAATTTTTCTATCATCTTGTTCTTAGTGAAGCTATTTCTTATAAAGAATGTATTTTTTTTTTTTTTGGGTTGGGGGGAGGGGGGGGGGGGGGGGGGGGGGACGCTAAGAGAGCCACAATCAAATTGAAATTTTTAGAATCTGATGCAGCCAAAAAATTTGTTCTAAGTATACATAAGTTATCTATTAAGCACTTGTAGATTTTAAAGAATGTCACTTTTATCCATTCAGAGCAAAGATGGATGTATAAGGTCCTTCTACGCATACATGATACAAGGTCATTCAGTTGCAAGATATTTATATTCTATATATTAGACCGAACTCTGATCTCATCATGCGGATGGATCAAATTGACCTTCAACTATCAATGCCATAAATAAAGCAAAAAAGAAATATGCTAATTTCAAGGGAAGTCAAACAATTTTTCTTAAATGTGACCAAAAGACAATTTTAAGTTTTATTAAAATGGAAGTTGCAGTTGGACTTACTTACAAAACACAACTTTCATCTTTTTGTATTCCTTGCCAAGAAATCTATTAGCAATTTTCTCAGAAGTTGTATTAGTAAGTATATTAGTAATTTTCTCGGAACCGTAGGGAAAAAAAGAGAACAAAAACCTTTTATTTTTTATGTTGTTTTGGTTTGAAAAAAAGATTGAAGAACTAAGCTCAACAATGCCAGAGGTTGTATTAGGAAAAATTGATGGAGGTTCTAATTTCCCATTTCAAGACAATGAACATCCTTGCCAAGAAAATCAAATGGTAATTTTTTTTTCCATCATCCATTAGCAGAGGTTTATAAACAATAATCCCACCCCAATGTCCATAAGAAATACCAAATAAATACAAGAAGAACAAGCTCATCAGCACAAATCTCAGAATTTACAAGCTAATGAACCCAGCTACAAGCTTTCTATTTTTGCCTTGGTTTACAACAAGGATTCCAACTTTCCAAAAATAGTAAACAATACACACAAAGAATGAAAATTCACACAAAACCCATTAAAAAAACACACACACAATAGAATTTTGAAAACATTAAAATTATTGTATATATATATATTTTAAATTCAAAATTTTGGGGGGCCCCACCCTACATATAGCCTACGCTACGCCCAGTTTCCAAAAAAAAAAAAGGCTACATTATGCCCCTGTTTGTCGGTCCTTTTCATCCCATTGAAATTCACAAGAATTTGAAATATCATAATGAAGAGTGGCGAAGAAATTGCCGACGACGAAATTGCCGACTGGCTTAGTAACCTGTCAGAAGATGTTCTCCTTGAGATTTTGTCCCATCTCTCTCTCAAAGAATGTGCTGCAAGTAGTATACTTTCGAAAACATGGACTACTCTCTGGACTGAATTACCCAGTCTAGATCTTGATGATAGAGGCATTGAAGGCTACGAGTTTCGTCATATTATATGGAAAGTATTAAAAACTAGAAGTGAAGCACACCCTGTTCATCGATTGAGACTTTCTTGGATTCAAGAAGACATTCCAACATGGGACGTTGTTGGTTGGGTTTCTTGTTTGGTTGGAAAAGAAATTAAAGAACTTGATCTTGGGCAAGCGGTATCTTTTTTGGAATGTTGTTTCTACACACACATCAAGTTCTTTAATTTCTTTTCCAACCAAACAAGAAACCCAACCAACAACGTCCTATGTTGGAATGTCTTCTTGAATCCAAGAAAGTCTCAATCGATGAACAGGGTGTGCTTCACTTCTAGTTTTTAATACTTTCCATATAATATGACGAAACTCGTAGCCTTCAATGCCTCTATCATCAAGATCTAAACTGGGTAATTCAGTCCAGCGAGTAGTCCATGTTTTCGAAAGTATACTACTTGCAGCACATTCTTTGAGAGAGAGATGGGACAGAATCTCAAGGAGAACATCTTCCGACAGGTTACTAAGCCGGTCGGCAATATCGTCGTTGGCAATTTCTTTGCCACTCTTCATTATGATATTTCAAATTCTTGTGAATTTCAATGGGATGAAAAGGACCAACAAACAGGGGCATAACGTAGGCCTTTTTTTTTTTTTTTTTTTTTTTTTTTTTTTTAAACTGGGCGTAGCGTAGGTTATATGTAGGGTGGGACCCCCAAAATTTTGAATTTAAAAAAAAAAATATATAAAATAATTTTAAGGGTAAATTTCACTAACTACCTCCTAAGGTTTGGGCAAATAGCAAAGAGGTCCAAAAGTTTTCAAACTAACCCAATCGGACCTAAGGCTGTTAACCTCTCCTCTCATCCCTTTCTCTATCTATCTCTCCTCTTTCTTGACTGATAAAATGCTTGAATGAATCCAACAATCAAAACGGAAAACACACAACAAAAATCACAAATCCATCAAGAACTGTGACAAAAAAAATCAGCCTCTCAACTCAAAATCCTAATCCCAAAACCAAACCCAATAAATCAAAACCTCTCTTAACCAAAAACCCAAAACATCTTCTCAAATTCACAAACACTGCTCACTGCCTCACTCCATCACCAAAACCCCTTAACAATGGCTCTCAAGCTCAGCATCTTCATCAGCAGAGAGAAAATCTTTGCTCAAACCACAGCAAACCCACAAAACCTTTGCTCAAACCAAAGCAAACCCACCTTGCCGATCCAAACCAAAATACACAAACCTCCGCCGCCGACCCACCGCCGATCCAAACCAAAATCACAAACCTCTACCACCGACCCACAACCGATCCAAACCAAAATCCACACCTCAGCCACCGACCCACCGCCGACCCAAACTAAAATCACAAACCTCCATCACCGACCCACAACCAATCCAAACCAAAACCCACACCTCCGCTGTTGACCCACAAATAACCCAAACAAAATCCAAAAACAACCTTCACCGCTTCCGCACCAAAACCCACGAACCACTGCTAACCCACAGCACAATGCCGCCGAAAGACCACGAGAACCATCACCGATCCACACCGAACTCGCAAACACCGTTTACCCACAGCATGACGTTGCCCAAAGACCACGAGAACCAACACCGATCCACACCGAAACCCATGAACGCTGCTTACCCACACCACGACGTCGTCGCAAAGACCACGAGAGAGAAGAAAGGGATGAGAGTCAAAGAAAGGTATGAGAGTGGAAGAAGGTTAAGGCAGTCAGAAAGATTGAGAAGAAAGGTCTGAGAGTGAAAGAGGGATGAAGGATTCAGAGAGAGTGAGAAGAAAGAGGGATGAGAGAAGAAAGGTTTGAGTGACTGTGAAAGGGAGAAACTAAAAGTTAAATAACGGTGTTAGGTCCGTTTGCACTAGGATTGAAACGGTTAGTTTTGAAAACTTCTGACCTCTTTGGTATTTGCTGAAACCTCAGGCGTAGTTAGTGAAATTTACCCTAATTTTAATGTTTTCAAAATTCAATTGTGTGTTTTTTTTAATGGGTTTTGTGTAAATTTTCATTCTTTGTGTGTATTGTTTAGGGGTGTGCGCGGTTCGGTTTGCTCGGTATTTTTTCAAATTTGTTACCGAATTGATAGGAATCGGTTTTGTAATAATTAAAACCGATGCATACCAATTAGGGTCGGTTTTCCGACCTATGGCGGTGCGGTTTGATCGGCTCGGTCTAATCGGTTTGATTTGAAACATTAACAAAAAAAAATTTGTTCACTGTTCACATAAAAAAATTTGTTCGACAAATCTATTCACATAAATAAAATCTGTTTGCATAAAAAAACACTGTTCAACAAATCTGTTCACCCAAATAGTAATCATCCAAGGACATATTAAATTACTCGCAAACACAAAGACAAATACATACGACACTCAGAAATACAAAGAGATATTAAAGTGAGTGCCTAAGTGGGACTAAAGTCAAACACAAACACAAAGTCATTTATTTTATGCCTATGATACACAGTACACACGACACTCAGAACCTCACCAAATACAAAACACTCTCAAATTCTCAATCACTCGCAAACACAAAGACAAATACAGATACAAACACAAACACAAACTCTCACCAATAAATCAAAATCATAAACTTCACTTCTCTTAGAAGCCTAAAACCCATTGTACTATATTTTACAACCCCAAAAAACTACGAAGTACATGAGATTAAGAATCATTCATGCTTACCGTTGGTTTGCCGTGACTGGTGAGCGACGGCGAGAGCTCAGGCGAGAGCTCAGGCGAGCGCCGCTGCGTCAGGCTGTGACTGGTGAGCGACGGTGAGAGCTCAGGCAAGCGCCGCTGCGTCAGGCGAGACTGGGAGGCGAGAGCGAGAGAGAGTTAAAGGATATCAGGAGATTCAGGACAAAAGAATGAATTTATATGGCCTTGAGGATCTGAAGAATTTTTTTTCTAAATAACAATAAATATTAAAAAATTTAGTTAATTGTCACGTTTCAAAACAATATTGAAAACTAGCATCTCGAGTGTCTAAAACTCGAGTTCCAAGATAAAAATCGAGTTTTTAAGTCTCGATTTGTATGTGGATTAGTTTAAAGTGGAAAAAAATTAAGCTGAAAATCGAGTTTTAAAGACTCGATTTCCATAAATTGAATAAAAACGCCGCTATAGGTATATAAAACGTCACTATAGGGCTTAAAAACGTCACTATAGGACTCCATAAATCTGTACTTAAGAAAAAAAATTTCCACGAAAACGCCGCTATAGGGCTTTAAAACGTCACTGAAAGGCTTAAAAACGCCACTATAGGTGAAATTTTTTTCGCATGAAACTCGAGTCTTAAAGACTCGAGATCTATGGGGCCTTTTTGTAATATGGATCTCGAGTTTCTAAAACTCGAGATGCTACTTTCCTTTATTGTTTCAAAAGTTGCCTAACTAACTATATACAATTCTTTTGCATTGCTGTTTTGCACATTATCTCAGGATCTGAAAACCTAGCATAAAACGCACCGTTTTGCTTTAGCTTTTGTTTTTTGTTTTTAATAACACCCATACGACGTCGTTTCATTAAAAAAATTAAAATCAGAACCTGTGAACGACAGTGTATCCAAACTGTAGGGAGAAACGAATACTAGGTTTGGTATCGGTTCGGTATCGGTGTGGATCGGTTTCGCCTTCTTTGATCCGGTGATTGCACCGCACCGGCATCGGAAAGGGCTTCGCCCTCCGAACGCCGGCCTCGGCTCATTCGGTCGGCGCTGGTGTCGGGACGGTGTCGTCGGCACCGGTCGGTTGGGTCGGCTCCAGTATTCATTTGCTCACCCCACTATTGTTTACTATTTTTGGAAAGTTGGAATCCTTGTTGTAAACCAAGGCAAAAATAGAATGCTTGTAGCTGGGTTCATTAGCATGTAAATTCTGAGATCTGTGCTGATGAGCTTGTTGTTCTTGTATTTATTTGGTATTTCCTATGGACTTTGGGGTATTTCCTATGGACTTTGGGGTGGGATTATTGTTTATAAACCTCTGCTAATGGGTGATGGAAATAAAAATTACTGTTTGATTTTCTTGGCAAGGATTTTCATCGTCTTGAAATGGGAAATTAGAACCTCCATCAATTTTGCCTAATACGAACTCTGGCATTGTTGAGCTTAGTTCTTCAATCTTTTTTTCAAACCAAAACAACATAAAAAATAAAAGGTTTTTGCTCTCCTTTTTTCCCTACGGCTCCGAGAAAATTACTAATATATTTACTAATACAACTTCTGAGAAAATTACTAATAGATTTCTTGGCAAGGAATACAATTAATATATCTCAAACACCACTACTGGGCCTAACTTTCCCATCAAAATTCCTTTCAGCCTCCAAGGGCAAAAACTAAATTCTTGCTATGGGCTTTAATTAATTAATATTAAAACAAGGGTGACAGTAAATGGGCTGGGTTTTATCAATCAAGCTTCTTCAGGGAAAGCACGAGATATGTCACTCATATCATGTGTGATGTGTTCGCTGTGAACAGGGATTGTAGTTGAGGGTAATTTTGCTAAACCAAAATGTTATAAATCTGTTGGTATTCTCGTAGACTCATACTCATGTGATGTGACCACTTTTTTAAGCACCCCTTTAAAAAAATTTTGGAAGCAAAATCATATTCATTGGCTTTCTGTTATTTGCAGTCAAGCGACATCTGTTACTAAATATTATTCGAACTCTTTGAGCCTAATTCTAAGGATTTGTTGGATGTATAATGAGAAAGTTGGGTTTCAGACCTCTGTTCAAACTAATTTGTTTGAGACTTTAAAAAGCACTTATTGAAACACATGTTTCTCCATTCAAAAAAAAAAAAAAAGTTTCAACTTTCTTTTTTTCTTTTTTTTGATGAGTGTTTCAACTTTCAAAGTCTATTACATAGTGTTGGCTAATAATGCTGAATGAAACAATGTCTCCAGTACGAAGTTCACAAAATGATGAGCCTTTCAAAATAAAGGAAATAAACCCAAATTTTTAGCAGCAATGTCTCCCAAGAACTAGATATATTAGCAAAACAATCTATCCTCTATATATATATATATATATATATATATATATATAGGAAAATGCTAACGAATGTCCTTATGGTATTGGTTAATAATCCATTTAAAAAAAAATTATGGAAAAAGAAAAAAAGGAAAATAAAAAAAAGCAAATATTAGCAATGCCAATTTAGAGTAAAAGCTGCATTACAGAATAGGGCTTTTTTTTTTTTTTTTGACAAAAGCTAAATAGAAAGATTTAGCCCATTTTTAAAGACAAAAAACATTGAGTGAAAATCTAGACTATCAAGTATATCAAAGCCTAGATGAAACAGAGAATAATTTACTTGAGACAGATCGATCATAATTTCTTCCAAATCTTTGGTGTTCTATCTACACATATCCCAATGCTAAAATCTACAGCTACAGAATATAAATGAGAAAATCAATAGGTACTCATATAAAGCTTCTCCTGTCTTCCTATCCTTCTCTTCAGCACATAGATCATTTTATTTTGATTCAAACCCCTTTGCTAAAGCAACTTCCTGTTGTTGACGATGTTGTTCTCTCTGTATCATGTGAAAAGACACTAAAATGGATCACCGATCCCATACTTAAATCAATGAATCAAGTATAGACAAAGCTCTTTAAATATTCCAAAATGCATAAGGAAATGCACAATCCCATGTTGAACGAGTTTTCAAATAGACTGTTGGTTTGTAGTTTTCATTAGTTTCAAAAGTGCCCACAACACAAGCAGGTAGGCAACTAAGCAAAAAAAAACTTTTGATAACGGAGCAAACTTTCTAGTGAAGAGCCCTTTGGAGTTGTCTCTAGTCAGTAAAACCTATGAACAATTGACCCCACCTGCTAGAATCTTTTTTATTTTTTTTGATAAATCCCACCCGCTAGAACCTATTGCAGGATAACTAGGAGCATTCGCCCCTGACGGGTTAAGTATTTTATGCTCATGCTCAGGGGCAAAGCAAAATTCACACTGTTGTCATATATAAGTTATATTTGAAATAAACAGGTACACAAACTTCCAGTTAGGGCAATTTTATAACTTTTTAATCTCAAGCTAACCAAAACCCACCTAAATTTGGCCTGTTGGTAGTTATAGCATATGAATTTTCTGGCATGTATCAGCAGAGATACATGTAGTTTGTTAAAGACCAAAAGCATAATGTTTGTAAAAAATCATCCGCTACATGCTTTCAATTCCATGTGTTTATCAAACCACAAGTTGAAGCAGGAACTTACCAAAATCATCCCCATATTAATGACCTTGTGTTGATACTCCCCACCCTACCGAAAGCGCACTTATAATTCCCCCACCCCCCTTCTTTCTCAAGTCAATTTGCCTTTTTTTAGCAACCGAAAAAAAAGAAACTCATTTTACCTTTAGCAGACTAATGATAGGGTCAAATCTTATTAGGAAAAGAGAGGTCTCCAAGATTAACCTACCCGCTGAAGATAACTTCAATAAAAGATATGGGAATGTTCAAAAAAAAAAAAAAAGATATGGGAATGAGAATTGTTGTAAGTGCATAATCTAGACTTATTATTGGCTATTCAATCAAAATTCCAACACAAGGAAAGGCTGTATCACTTCTTGCAGCTCTGAAATTCCTTAATTACAAAAGATTAGAAAGGTTATCTTTAGGCATATTTGGACCAAGAAAAAATCTTGGAATCTATTGCTCTAGCCGCTTACTGAAAGGCGTCACGTTTTGTACAGATCATGAGCATTTATGCTCTCAAGAGTTGCAAAACCAACTAATGATTTTTTTATTTGTAAGTTCCACAAGCATTTGGTGGGTACTTGTTTGGCCAGTGGTGAATTTCCTTGAATTTGACTGTCTGACAACACATTTTGCAAAAAATATTTGTTTTCTTTTTAGTGCTCTCCAATCCTTTGAATTTTCGGTTCCATGTTACCATTAAATTGCTCACTATTGGATTCTATAGAAATTGTACATGTTAACAAACAACATAATTTGGCCAAATAAAGTTTTGCTAACACACTCCAAATACTTTATGCATTTTCTTTCTTTATGTTATACGTTTCTAATTTATTATTAATATTAAGGATTTTTATGATAAGTATTGGTATTAAGGCAATTTCTAAGACTTTGACTTCTATAATCTGTTTGGTTCTTATAAATTTGTTAAGATAATTTCAGCTGGAAAGGATGGGCCAAGCCTAATTCAAAGAGCAGTCAAACCTCTAAGCGCCTTCTTAGGCATTTCCAAATGTCTTAAAAGCTTTCTTCTAGTATACACAACTGTCATTAACCTCATCATGCCATTGCTAACCTATTGGCAGCCGTATTTCTGCACAAACAGTCAACCACAATTTTTAAGGTTTTCCCAAATTCTTTGCACCAACACCTCAAGCTTGTGCCATATGCCCCCCACCACCCCCTAATGGCACAAGGGTTTTATTAAAACAGGAATCTACAATACCATCAAAAAGAACATGCATGCCAAAATGAACATGATATTATAAACAACATTATAACAAACTAGATTAGGCAGTTGAATCACAAAAAATATCTGGGTTCGCATTATTGCATTGATTGGTGGGTAAACCAAATTTAAATTAAAATAGTCATGTCATTCACATCAAAATACAGTCATAGATTTTGTCAGTATTCATGTATTTAATACTGTTCTCAATCTTAAAAGAATATATTCATTTCTATTATAAAATGAGTAATGATGAGACATGGGAATGCATGAATAACACTGTGCCAAGATGGATGGCAGACGTATTACCACTCAAACTAATTTTTGCAGGGAGCAAACATGTAATCCTAGAGAGTGATAAAAAGTACATACCCTTCTTTCCCAGTAAGGAAGGAAGCACACGAAATCATAGACAGGAGTAATGGTTGAAACTAGAAAGACATTGAGTCCAGTAAATACCAAAAGGGCTGTCATAGGTCGGGTTCTATGCGGCATGTTTGATTACTATCAAGAAGTTATCCCTGCAATCACCACTTAATGATTGAGCTATCTTCATTTTACATAAAAAAATAAAAATAAAAATAAAACAATAACCACAACAGCCCACAAAAACTAATAAAAAATAGGCATTTAATAACTTCACGATTTGCATAAATTCTGAAATGATCATGTCATCTCCAATAAAAGGTCAACCTGTATATTTCTGAATTCCATAGGCTTTAATTCTATACACACGACACAATAAAAGGTATTTGACCCCTAAAAGCTAGGAATAAGCTATATTCTAAGCAAACCCAGTTCATTTCTGAAAAGCATAAATCCAAAAATCACATTCAAGACTTCACAAACATTTCATCAAACAAGTGGTATGCTTGAAATGAGAACCCACTCCTTGCCCCAACTGGAAGCTTACCCCCGAATTGCACTCAGTCACATAGTACCATCAACGCTAAAATTTTAGCACAAATACAAATACAAATACAAATACAAACCCAAACCTTTCTTCATACAAGCAAATGGGAAAAGAGAAACCTCAAAAGACTACAAATTTGTCGTATAAAGCTTAAACCCACACCCCATATTCTAAGCTTGTGAAAAGAAAACAAAAGGTAGAGAGAGAGTAAGAGATGCGCAAAGACAAGAACCAAACCTTGGATGAATTTGAAGTTTTAACTTTGAAGTCGTTTGGACTTGGAGAGAGGTCTAGTGGGTATGGCTCTCTGTAACTCCATAGTCCATAGGAGAAAAGCTAAAGTGGTCGAAGACAGGGTATCTGCGGGAAAAGAAAGTAATCAAAGTATTATAAGGGTATTTTCGCAAAACTAAATGGCTAGAGGAAGGCCAAAACGGGAAAACAATTTGGACCCTTTTTTTTTAAATTCATTTAAAAAAAAAAAATCTCTGTAAATAGACTGGAAAAAAAAAAAAAAAAAAAAAAAAAAAAAAAAAAAAAAAAACAGATTAATCTGTATACAAGAAGGAATTTTTAATAAACTAGAATTTAGAATTTAAAATAGAGTAAATTGCTGAATTAATTGTGTACTAATTTTTAGAAAAAAAAAGTATCAAACTGTGTGAGATATATTTAAATAGAGAGTGTTTTAATTTTAGTAAAAAAGTTTCTTTGGTATTTTTTTTTTTTGAATTTTGTGGAATTACAATTTTAACCCCTTTTTTATTTTTTAATAATAATAATTATTTAATTAAATTAGGGGTGTTTTTGAAATTTTTTAAAACTATAGCTAACTTTTTAAATCCTCTTAATATATAGAGATACATAAGAGGATTCTTATTTTTTTTTTTAATTTATTTTTTTATACAAGATAGAATTTTTACTCTAGCCTAATCTAAGTGTATATATGTGTGAAATTCCCTCATAGAAACTTGAACCCAGCCCTTGCCCCCCCACACCCCACACCCCACACTCCACAAGCACTTATACTTGTGGAGTAACCATCGCACCAAAGGTACACGATGGTAGGATTCTTATCTTTAAATTGGACTTTTATATGGTTAAAAAAATACCCTCATTAATAAAAGACAACTTCTTTTAGAAATAGGGTCACAAATGTCAAATAATAAATTTCATTTTGAATTAAAAAAGAGAACTCCTAAAATTTAGGATTTTTTTCCCTTCATGTTCAACTTTTTATTCCCTAAAATTTAGCTTCTTCTTCTTCTTCTTCTTTTTATTTTTTTATTATTTTTTATTTTTTATATAATTTTTTATTTTAAAAATAAATATAATGGATGCAAATTATTAACCTTTACTCAAAAAAATAGAAAAGTCTCTAAGCACACGCGTTAAAGGCTAGTCCTATATAAATCCATTCTTTTTTATTTTTTTTTGGATAGATAAGTGCATTCAATTTTAAGAGAATAATACATGTATGAATGTTTTATGTAATATACAAATATTTTTTTTAGGGAGCTTTATGTAATATACTATCTAGTATTATGTCAAGCGATGCACGGCTTAATTAAAAAGATATATGTAAAAAATTAAAATTATATTAATAATTAGTAAGTGACATGATAAAACCCATTAATATTATGACATATAATATATATATATATATACATATATTGAGTCACTTTGTATAAACAAAATATGTAATATATAAATGTTACATATTAAAACATAAAATAATGATATATAATAAAAAAAATTAAATATCGTATCCATTTTAAATTAGTTGAAACTCTTGCTAATCTAATTTAAGGTGAAGAACAATTTTAAATTTCTTATAATTTAGAAAATATTTATTTACTTATAGTAAATTATTGGCAAAAAGAGTTTGATTTATGGTAACTATTTTAATAATTAATGAGAGTATAAATTTTTATGTATATAGTAGTATGATCTAGTAGTATAATCACTAAGTATTGAATAATTACTTATAATGAACTTATATCAATGACTTCTATGACTAAAACACTTTAATTCAGAACAGATTTAAAAAAAAAAAAAAAAAAGCATTTCAAGGAGATAAAACACAGCATTTGAGGCTTATGAGCACCATTTAACATTATTGATACATCATGCAAGTAAAGAGGAATAAGTATTAACCTTATGTGTGGAGTAAAGTTGCTTGAGATGATTAAATATGAGATATTCACATGCCACAACAATTTCTTTAATTTTGTAACAAAATCCTCCTGCATTCCACAACAGTTACTATAAATATTAAACATTATTAATACCAAAACATCATTTAGAGTCATAATAATTAATAGTTTTTCATCGTGTATAAATTTCGTTTTTACCAATCTAACAAAATTTTAATGTTCATGAAAGTTATCTACATAATTCTTCACCTTAAATTCTACCTTCCACTCTCAACAATCCTACCAACATTTATAGTTCTAAAAAATCATTGTCATGCCGAATGGGTGTCATTGTCAACAACATTTTTTATGGAAAAAAAACATGTGATATCGTATGACATACCCAATAAAAAAAATTTAAAAATAAATAAAAATAAAAAGCAAACTTGGCCTTTATGCGTGTTTAGTTTCATATAGCCCTTTTATAAATAATTTACAAAATTAAATATTTATGGATCTCAATAAAAAAATAATAAACTAAATAAATGAAAGAAAAAAGAATAATAAAAAACTTGTAGCATAAATATGAGATCTACATATAAAAATATAAGAGTAGCATCCAAAACAGAAATAATCCACTCTCTTAAAGTTTCAATGGAATAGATAAAATCATATAATAGCATCTGTGTAGACTTTGCACTTAGGATAACATCTTGAAGGGTAAAGCTTTAAGATCTTGAAACTTCATAGCTTGGGCTCCAAAGATTCAGGATAATCTATAACATAAAAATTATTTTAATTAAAGTGAATACTATAACATGATTAGAAGTAGAACATATATATATATATATATATATATATATATATATTAATCAAAAGAAGAGGTAGAACATATAATCGATAGAAATTTAATGTGACAAATATTCTAAAAAAAAACAAAACATGAAAGAAACCACCAAAACAGATGGAAAATTAATGCACTTTCCGAAGGAATATAAGTAGGATTTTTCAAGTGAAACGTTGAATTTTTATTCGTGTGGAATTATACAATTAGAGGAATTAATTGTTCAACAAATGTAGCAAATGTTTAGCAAATATATACAGAAACAATACTCATGGTTTTAGTTGAAATAGATTTCATATTTTTTAAAACTTAGTTAATAGAATTTAATATCGAACAAACTATCTTCATAAGAGTGTCATTAAAAGTAAAATCAAACTCAAACTCTTAATTCAAGGAAAAAAAGAAGAAGAAAAAACTCAAATTTTGTGTAACTTGAACCTTTTCATATGTCTATTGAATATTTTCAAAGTTTTATCACGTGTGTCTATTGAATATTTTAAAAGTAGATAGATTAACACTTATATTGTTAATAAAAATTTATATTAAAATTTTTGTAGATAATTCATAAAGTAAACAAGAAAAATTAAAAAGAAAGAGAAGTTGATATCAATAATTAAGCTTTTGTATCTATCCAAAGAAATTATTAAGTTATAGAAGAGAAACCCAACTTTTATTATATAGTATATATGATGATATGATATATGATTTAATACAAAAATCCTCAATTTGAATACAAAATACCTTTGTTTATGCTAACTACTACACCAATGTTATTTCTACCTTTTATCCTCACACCCAAAAAAAAAAAAAAAAAAAACCCTACTACGTACGCCAGCTCAAGAACCCAAGATATGAAAATAAAAGGTAAAAATGTATGGAATCATGCAAAATTATGATTGATTTTAAAATAATTATTAATGTAATTGTTTAAAACAACAACTCAGAGAATAAATTATCAAAAAAAGAAATGTGATAAAGCAATTGAGTTCAGACGGTAGATAGTAAAGACTAATTTTCTCTTAAAAATTAAAATGAGCGACACTTTAAATATTACTTGAATTACCACTTTCAAATCATCCAAAAAAAAAAAAGTACTACTTTGAAAAGTGATACACTTGATGAAATTGGTTGAAGATTACAAATGTAGGATTTGATAAAATATTTACAGATTACTAAATGAGAGCAAATTTTACCGGGGACTATTTTTATCATTGAAGGCTTAAAACGTTTTAAGACTCTCTAGGCTTCTGTCCAATAAATCACTTGGAGGGCCTTTTATAGCAAATTGTTGAAGGCAATTGCACATGTGCTTTGGCCTTGGGACAATTGTGTTCTGTTTATGATACATAATACACTAGAAATCTCTTTAGAACACCTGGAAAATAATTCATTTAGAATATTTGCAGAGAACTTGGAAAAATGCATTCCTTGGAGGCACTTGGGATCTTTGCAAAATTTTAGGATTTTGTTTTGCTGATTATGGATAACTAATTATTCACAGGTGATACATTGAGATGTACATGAGATGCCTTCCTGCATCATGTTTAAATTATTTAAAGGCTTGATGTAACACTCTTGGTTTATAACCTCAATAAGAGCATGACTTATCATTATTTTACTAAAAGAAATGAATACACATTTGTTAAATTATAGATTGTCCCAAAAGTTTAAGATATGTGGATATGATAAATTTAGTCATTTTCTTGAAATCTTGTTCTCTATGCCATGGAAAATTCAAAGTTGTTGAAGAAAGTGTGGAGAGAAAAAAAGTGACTTGTCTATGGTGATGACTGATGATGGCGTTTGATTTTTGTTGCATTAGGAGAAATGTGGACAGAAAGAAGTTTCTTTGTTTAGTAAAGGTTGTATTTAGTTTATATTTGGAGTCGCTAGATTTTGTATTTTACATGTTTGTTGAAATTCTTGAATGAGTTTAGGGAAGGGAAGCTCCTCCATAGAACTATAGAAGCATTTTGATTAAATGTGAACTAATTAGAAGGGAAATCTCTTGTGATTAGTTAATGTGTCGAGTGCCACAACATGTATAAAATCTGAAATTAAACAATTGATACAGATAGAAAATAATTGGCTTCCCTAAACATTAATTTGGGTGCTTGCTCCCTTGTATATATACTATTGCAAAGATTACAATCTGATTAGAATATACCGATAACATTTGATTTAAGTTTTAGATTATATTATTTTATCAAACTTTATCTAATAAATAATGACTTGGTTGATTGTTATCTGCTAAGAATGCTTATATTATTATTATTATTTTATCAAATTTGTTTGCTTGCTTGTTTCTCTCACCTGGAGCCATAATCTCTTAGAGAAAAAAATAAAAAATAAAAAATAAAGAGACAAAACGGAAATATGTGGCAACGGAACAATAAAAATTTTGATGACCTATGCATGGCAAAGACTAAGGAAGAAGACGAAAGAGTTGAGACCACAGAGAAAAGAAACCAAAAACAAAAGCGGCTAAAGAGAGTCAAAAGAAAAAGGTCAGGGACGGAACCAGGATTCAAAGTTGGGAGGAGCCAAAGTATAAACACAAAAAAGTTCATGAAAATTAAAACTAACATCTACTCAAGTTTTGTCGAATTTCACCCCATTTATTAACATTATAATCTCATATTTTCACAATTTGGATTGATTCTGATTTAATCGGAGGTAATTTTTTGGAATTTTGTTTGAAAATTTTCATGAATTGGGACATCAACACTAGAAGCAACGCTGCATTATCGGCTTCAAATTACTTGTAATTTTTTCTCTTTAAAAAAATAAAATATTATAGATAATTTTCCCATCATCAACAATTCAAATAAAAGTTTCATTATTTCCATATTATATAGCTCTATAGTTTCAAAATTTAGTCCAAAAAATAAACCAAACAAACATACCCCACAAGCTACAACAACATTAATGTTAATAAATTATTTTCTAAAAATAGTTAATAATTCATAAAATAAACCAACAAACAAGCGTTATCAATTGATAATATTTATTACTAACCACTACACACATTTGATTCATAGTTCCCACAAGCTTCACTTTTTGATTGCCAATTTCCAGTTTTTCTATTCTTTTTATTTTTTATCTCATTTGTCCTTATCTGACTATCTCTTTTTTCAAATTTAAGAGTCAAGACTCAATTATTATTACAAAGGATGACTTCTTAAAAAGTATACAGTAAACTCACACACACAAAACACATTGCACTATCAACCTATCCCCCCCTCCACCCTAAAGTGGGTCCATCTCTAAAAAAAGGTTAATCACGTGAGGTAGAACTAAGGGAGCCATGTAAGATTTACCTCAACAGCATTAATTGTTAACATCAAAATTCATTCTACAAGGCATGTTATCTCGCTTAATAAAAGAAATCAACATGTTACGTTTTTATTAATAGAGTATAGAGTGAAGCATAATATGTAAGATAGAAAATTTGGACTCTAATTAAAATTTTATTCACACAACAACCTATTAAGGTAAAAATTATTTAAAACTCATATGATTTCTCACATAAATCACAAAAAACCTTTCTCAAAAAAAAAAAAAAAAAAATCACAAAAAACAAATTAAGAGGAATTCTGCCGAATAATGAACAATAGATATTAGTCTATGATTTTTTTTTTTTGAGAACAAGATTAGCCTATTAGAGTTTGTAAGATTCTAGAGTCCTAGTAGTAGTAGGGTTCGTAATATACCAGAGTCCGTCTTTTGCTAGAGTTAGGGGGCGTGCAAGGGAGCCGAGAAACCGCACCGCACCTGAAGCCAACCGCAGGAGCCGAGGCTGGTAAGCGGAGACTAGTGGTCTTTCCGACGCCGATGCGGTGATGCAATCGGAAATCAATTCCGATTACCGATATTTGTACCGAACCGATATGTTAATGCTCCAGTAAAAACAGATTGTTTTGTGCTAGAGCTCTGTTTGGATCCTTTAGATTTGGATTTGGATTTGAGGGGGCCCAAATCCAAATCCTTTGTTTAGGTAAGTTAAAAGAAATGGATTTGGATTTGGTCCCAAATCTAGGCTCAAATCCATGGATTTCAAATACCCTCATACACGGTGGAATTTGAAATCCTCTCACGCAAAGCTCGCGTCTTCTCTACCTTAAGCTGCGACAACAACGTTGAAGCTGCAATCACCATGGTGTTCAGGTTTGTCTCTCTAAGTTCGCACTAACCCTCTTGTCTTCTTAGCCTGTCCATCTCTCTCCTCCTTCAATTCCAAATTTGCTTCAACAAAATATCAATGGGATTTTGGGTTTACCTATGGGTCTTGAATTTTTTTTTTTTTTGGACTTCTTTGTGGATTTTCTGTATCTCTTTTTGATTTTGTTTGTATTTGGATTGTGTGGTTTTCGTTTGGATTTTTCTATGTCGGTTTGTATCTGCTGGTAAGCGTGGGCTGGTTTAGTTTTGTTAAGAAATTGTTGGAGATTTTATTTTTTTTTAGAGTTCAAAGTTGGTATAATTGAAATGCAATGAACTGTTTGATGAAATGTCTCTGTGAGCTATGTATTTTAATGCATGAGTTTTTAGTCAGAGACTTTAAGCTACTTTGATGTACATACATTACAAGGAAAACATCCAAGTCCAAGAGAAATTGGGAACTAATTTTTTCATAGCTTTATACATAGCTAACAAGTAATATACAGTTTGCAATGTGTGCCTCCAGTTGTGTTTCCTGTGGTTGAATTCCTAAAGCACAGTCAGACTTTTTCTTTGACACTCTGCTATGAAGCAATATCAATGGTATTTGTTGCTTTCAAATGGCTTTCGTTTAATTAGTTCTGCCCTATAGAACACCATATTGTGATTTAAGTATGATTTTTTTTTTTTTTTTTTTGCTTTTCTTAGTTATGCAAAGATTTGTTGTTGCAAATGTTTTGGTGTTTGATAAATTTTGCATTTTTACTCTACATTTATCAGTTATTTTTTTACTAACCATAGTTAAACTTTTGTAAGGAAATTCATATAGAAATTTAGAATATTTCATTGCTAATATAAACAGAAGATGAGGATGTTAATTTCTTTAAATTTCAAGGGATTATTCCCATATATATATACCTTTCCTATAAAATATTAAATCTTAAATACTATATATTCCAATCAAATGTGATGCTTTTTTTTTTTTGGATCATATGGTTCAATTTTTTATTTTTGAATTATAAGTTTTGCTTTGTTACATTTTATATTGTGCGAGGTTTTAGTTTGTTACATTTCCTTGTTATATCGAACGCAAAACAAGAATTTTATATGATTTGGCCAAACTGCCTATTTTTATTGGTGAACGCCTTTGATGGCTATATATTTGCTTATGAAGTACTTCAATTTACATTAAACTTAATGTAGATTTTATATTAGAGAACCCTATACTAATCTTATGCTAACACTAATCCAAGGTTAATTTGTTTATTTTACAAGAACTTAAAAAAGAAGCTGAATCAGCTTGTTTGGTTATGCAAGCGAAGCTGGAATTAGAAGAGTCTACACAGCGGAAGAACTTGATACAGTCTGAGATTGATGGACTTCTTATAAAGATCAAACAGTCCGACCAAGACCGTTTGAAGTCCGAAGAAGAAATTAAGCAACTTCAAGAACAGGCTAAGCAACATCTAGAAGAGGCTAGCAGGGGTATGGAGGAGCTTGAGAGATACAGGAAATGCCTTTTGGAAGCCTTTGAAAACTTTAAATTTGAAAATTTGGCCTAATCTCTTTTTCTCTTTAATTTATTTAACTACTTATTTCACCTTCTTTTCTTGCTGTTCAAAGTAAAATTTTTGCTATTACTATGTCTTTTATGTAATTTTTAACTTCATTTGTGTTTTTGACTTGTGTGTTAACACACTGAGTATTGAATAATTTCTTGAATCACATGCCAAATTCGTTCAAATAGAGTTCCCCATAACAAAAATTTATTGGAAAAACTTGAACCAAAGATGACCCACAATTCTACATATCAAAATAGTAGCGAGATATATAACACTCTCAGAATCACTAGCATATATTCAAAAATATTACCAAAATGAGTAGCTAAATGTAACATAACTGATCAAAAAAACTTTCTATGAAAACAAAAGAAAGAGATCTATGGAGAGTGACTACACCTCTTCTATAATTCTCTCTCCACATATTCGGGTCACATCAATAAAATTCATACTTCTAATTGTAAGGTGTACTAAAAAAAGGGTTCAATATTAACAATACGTGGTGATCGCTATCATCTATTGGATCTAACAAATGCTCAGCAAAATAAACTCTTACTAATCATGATTTATTAATTACACAAAAAATGACTATGTTAGCCCAAAATCATGCATTTCCAGATTGTTATACATCTCTGTGGCACGATAAAATCAAATAGGTCCTGTCCTGACCATAACTTTTGTTTGGTGCGTCCCTATAATTTAAAAGGAAAAACAAAATGGAAGATGGGTTCACTCCAATAAGATCAATTTGAATTTTATTTTAATCTTTTGGCCTGAGTAATTACAGAATGTGAAAATTTCAAGTAATCTATGTCTGTCCTCTCCACTAACCCCATGCAGGCATTCATGCATTGCCAATTTTATGTTTATTGTCTCAGTGTGTGATGAGTATGCTTAGTAGTGCTTTATGGATTATGTGATTGAATAAATTAAACCATTAATCCTATTTGCTTTTTAAATAGGGTCGTCTGACAAGTAACTAAAGGAAACCAAAGGATGGGAGAAATCCAGATTGGCAAGAAAACAAAGGAATCCAACAAAGCAATCCACCGTCATCCAAAATGTGAAGCAAAGTGTGGATTGACTGTCACAAAAATTAAAAAGTATAAAGAAAAAAAATTAATGACATTGGACACCAAAAACATATCAAAGACCAAATGATAAAATTTATGACCAAAGAAATTAACAAGCCATTGGGTACTTGCTTTAGAGGTTATGCAGGCAATGCCTGATCCTATTAGGATTGGCAAACCATCACCATTGACAAACGAGCTACAGGCACTGGTGAGTGGTGTCACTAAACAAGATTGCATTGGCTCAATCTGACGAAGAGTCAGAAACATCTGAGGCCATTTCAGAAACACTCTGATTTCTTGTTGATTTGTTTGATCAGTGTACCAAGGAAAACCCAGCAGAGAGTTATACTGCTTTCGGTACAAGCAATGTTAAAAGTTCAAGAATTTAGGAATGTCAACAGTTTTAGTAGTGTGGGATTTTGTATTATTCTTCTTGTGATCAAATATATAGGTCTGCCCAAAAATCCTTTGTAATCTAATTTTTGTCTAATCTAATTGAAATTATTTATTTATTTATTTTTATTTTTTCTGGTTAGAGTACTCCAAACTTCTGTGGCTGTATCCTATTGTTGGGTTGTGTCTGTAGATGGTCTTAACCTTTCTATAAGGCCAAATGTGAGAATGACTCCACATTAGCTGTCCTGTAATAATTGTTCCATTCCCTTGGAAATTCTTCCTCCTGCAAAGAATATTTCATCCTCACCATTGATATTCAACTTATTAGGTTAATTTTCTATGCCACTTCACGTGTTTGTGTTTGAGGGTTTCAGGTTGAATTTTTTTCCCTTCATGCCACAAAGATAAGAAAGGCAGTTAATGCCCTTTAAGGGCATAGGTCAAAGCAGATTAATCAGTTTTCAGAGACATTTTTTTTAGTACAAATCGGTTGCCTCTGGCTGTTTGCCTGTTTACATTGATGGTTACCCTTACATAAATGGACTTCAAATCACTTTACTTTAATGTTGCTATGCTATGTATTTCAGCATATATAGATGATGAAGATTCTGTTTCTATCTTGTGGAATCTTATATTGATATCTTTCAAGTTATTTGTTAATTCAGGTTATAACCCAACAAATCCTCAAGTCATTTTAGCGTCATGTAATTACACTTTTTTTTTTTTGGAACGGAATTTAAATTCGGTTAGGTATTCTATAATTAGCTTCAAAGATGATAACCTATGAAGCACGGGTGCGTTTCGGGACTCGGGTGCGGGTGCGGGTATGGGTGTGGGACTCGGTAATTTTTGAAAAAGGTGGGTGCGGGTGCAGCGGGACTCGGCGATTAAAAAATTATTAAAAATATTTTTAATATATTACTAAGCATGCTTTTTTATATAATAATAATAGAAAACTCTTATAATAATAATAATAATAATATTAATAATAATAGTATAGAAATAATAATAATAAAATAAATAGATAATAATAAGTAAAACAAAAAAAACAAAAAAAGTAGGAGGCTCTCACGTGTAGCTTCCCATTAAAAAAGAAAAAGAAAAGAAAAGAAAGGAAGATGTGGCTCTCACGTTTGGTTAGAGAGGCACAAAAAACAAAGAAGGAGTTTTTGTACTTACCAAAAAAAGAGAAACAAAAGTTACAGAACACTTCAAAAAAAGAAAAAGAAAACAAAGAACAACTCAGTAGGACACGAAGAAGCAAAGATCCAGTCCAGTCCAGAAGGTTTTTTTTTTTTTTTTCCTTACCGGTCGATTTCCTTTTTCCGGCCGAAACACGTCGATATTCTGCCGATACGATCTGACTCGGCCCGAATCGGCTCAAATCCGTCCGGTTCGGCGCGAATCGGCGTGTGTCGTAGCCGAATCGGCGAGAGTCGGCGCCGATTTGAGCCGCGTCGGCGCGAGTCGGGAAATCCACGTGGCACGACGCGGCACGGACGCGCGGTCTGCAGCGTCCCTCCCGCGTCGCCGTGTCGGACGCGGGTGCGTTGGGTCCGGAGTCGCGTCCGTGCATCCCAGATGATAACCCCCTTCTATTTATTACTAATTACTTTACTGATCCACAATATAATGGCAGACACCAACAGATACCCAATTGCCAATTTATTATTGAACTTTTTTTGGCCTACAAATCTTTATCCCTTGCCTGTCGAGCTATTTCAATTAGTGCAGTACATTCATTTCCTTTGACAGATACAACAAAAATAACAAACTCTTGAGTTGCATTACATATCTTTTTCATTCGGCATTTGAAATGAGATCTAGAGAAAATGCCTCAATCTATGATTTATGGCAACAAAATAAAAGATCAGTTTTGAGGCATAGCTGATGCAGGACAATCAAGAGGAAAATAAAAGAACAAGAAAAATTAAAAGATAACCCTAAGAATTAGCACCTAAGAGTTTCCTGGAATCAGCATCAAGAAACTTAGGCATAGGCACCTAAGGTGTTAAGAATCAGCACACAACAATTTAGAAAATTTCCAACCTGAAATTGCATAGGGAAATGTGTCTTAGATTCTTTTAATAGTCTTCATCTTTCCAATCACCCCTGAACAAATGTGTCTCCTCCTCGATTATATCAAACCCTTTGTTCTCCTCAAACTGTATTTGACAGTCTTGGGCTCGGTCCACTTGGAAATTACAAAACTTAAGAGTCGGGGTGTCTATCTTAAATTCGCAAGTTGGTCCTTCAGAAAGAAGTCTGCACTGAAAGCGTTTCAGTGTACTTGTGGAGAAGGTAACTCTAAGACTTTTCAAAGTTTGAACTCCAATTTGAAGTTTCAAATCTTCAATTACCGTGCAAGATGAAAGGATTTTAGAGAGAGAATCTCCAATGTAGAGAACGTTAATCAATTCCAAAACCTTGAGACTCGGTAACACAAAAAGATAATGCGTCGTATCAAGTACCATGAAGCCCTTCAATTTCAGATACACGAGATTTTCAGTTCCATCGGAAAAGAGGCAATTGGGCAAGCGGTATCCTTTTTGGAATGTTGTTTCTACACACACATCAAGTTCTTTAATTTCTTTTCCAACCAAACAAGAAACCCAACCAACAACGTCCCATGTTGGAATGTCTTCTTGAATCCAAGAAAGTTTTAATCAATGAACAGGGTGTGCTTCACTTCTAGTTTTTAATACTTTCCATATAATATGACAAAACTCGTAACCTTCAATGCTTTTGTCATCAAGATCTAGACTAGGTAATTCAGTCCAGAGAGTAGTCCATGTTTTCGAAAGTATACTACTTGCAGCACATTCTTTGAGAGAGAGATGGGACAGAATCTCAAGGAGAACATCTTCCGGCAGGCTACTAAGCCGGTTGGCAATATTGTCGTCGGCAATTTCGTCGCCACTCTTCATTATGATATTTCAAAGAGAAATGATATGTTTACAATATTTTTACAACAAATCTTAAGTGGCAAGTTGTTACTAGTTGTTATTATTGGGGCAAAAAAGTAATCTTAGCGTTAGTTTGAAATTTGAACCAATAACAACTAACCACCTGTGATTTGTTGTAAAAATGTTGTAGACATATCATTTCTCTTTGAAATATCATAATGAAGAGTGGCGACGAAATTGCCGACGAAGATATTGCCGGCTGGCTTAGTAACCTACCGGAAAATGTTCTCCTTGAGATTCTGTCCCATCTCTCTCTCAAAAAATTTGTTGTAAGTAGTATACTTTCGAAAACATGGACTACTCTCTGGACTGAATTACCCAGTCTAGATCTTGATGACAAAAGCATTGAAGGTTACGAGTTTCGTCATATCATATGGAAAGTATTAAAAACTAGAAGTGAAGCACACCCTGTTCATCGATTGAGACTTTCTTGGATTCAAAAAGACATTCCAACATGGGACGTTGTTGGTTGGGTATCTTGTTTGGTTGGAAAAGAAATTAAAGAACTTGATGTGTGTGTAGAAACAATATTCCAAAAAAGATAATGCTTGCCCAATTGCCTCTTTTCCGATGGAACTGAAAATCTCGTGTGTCTGAAATTGAAGGGCTTCATGGTACTTGATACGACGTATTATCTTTTTGCGTTTCCAAGTCTCAAGGTTTTGGAATTGATTAACGTTCTCTACACTGAAAGAGATTCTCTCTCTAAAATCCTTTCATCTTGCACGGTAATTGAAGATTTGAAACTTCAAGTTGGAGTTCAAACTTTGAAAAGTCTCAGAGATACCTTCTCCACAAGTACACTGAAACGCTTTCAGTGTAGACTTCTTTCCAAAGGACCAACTTGCGAATTTAAGATAGACACCCCGGCTCTTAAGTTTTGTAATTTCATAAGACAACATAAGCAAGTAGCAAAAGATCCATAGCACCATAAACATATCTTAAAAATAGGACTTTTTTTTTTTTTTTCCTATCAATTTATTTATAGTAAATTATTGGCAAAAAGAGTTTGATTTATGGTAACTATTTTAATAATTAATGAGAGTATAAATTTTTATGTATATAGTAGTATGACCTAGTAGTATAATCACTAAGTATTGAATAATTACTTATAATGAACTTATATCAATGACTTTTATGACTAAAACACTTTAATTTAGAACAGAATTTTCTTTTTTTTAAAGAGCATTTCAAGGAGATAAAACACAACATTTGAGGCTTATGAGCACCATTTAACATTATTGATACATCATGCAAGTAAATAAGGAATAAGTATTAACCTTATGTGTGGAGTAAAGTTGCTTGAGATGATTAAATATGAGATCTTCACATCCCACAACAATTTCTTTAATTTTGTAACAAAATCCTCTTGCATTCCACAACAATTACTATAAATATTAAACATTATTAATACCAAAACATCATTTAGAGTCATAATAATTAATAGTTTTTCACCATGTATAAATTTCGTTTTTACCAGTCTAACAAAATTTTAATGTTCATGAAAGTTATCTACATAATTCTTCACCTTAAATTCTACCTTCCACTATCAACAATCCTACCAACACTTATAGTTCTAAAAAATCATTGTCATGCCGAATGGGTGTCACTGTCAACAACATTTTTACTCCATAAAAATGGGAAAAAAACATGTGATATCGTATGACATACCCAATAAATTTTTTTTAAAAATAAAAATAAAAAGCAGACCTGGCCTTTATGCATGTTTAGTTTCATATAGCCCTTTTATAAATAATTTACAAAATTAAATATTTATGAATCTCAATAAAAAAAATAATAAACTAAATAAATGAAAGAAAAAAGAATAATAAAAAACTTGTAGCATAAATATGAGATCTACATATAAAAATATAAGAGTAGCATCCAAAACAGAAATAATCCACTCTCTTAAAGTTTCAATGGAATAGATATAATCGTATAATAGCATCTGTAACAACCCAAACCCAAACCAAGGATTTAGATGCATAACCTATCTTATAAATAATCAACAATAATATAATGGAATAGAGCGTAATTAAATATCCATAAATAAACTTCAAATAATCAAAATCTTTCCTATGAAATCCATAAAACAAAAACTTTAACAATAAAGTCTCCAAATACAATCTCAAAGAGTTCCACAAATGCCAAACTCACTATCCTAAGAAAAATATACTAAAACAATCCATCAACTAACATAGCTCCAAAAGAAGTCTTCAATCTATGTCTCTAATGATTTACCACCAAAAGATATTCCACTGCTCTAATCTGAAAGGGTGGAGAAAGGGGGGTGAGCTAGAAGCCTAATAAGAGACTATATAACATGAGGATGTTTTTCAAGACAAAACATTAGTATCATTAACAAAATATAGTCTTTACAAAACATTTACTATATAGCTTTAACGGTAATATAATATATTCTATAAAACTGTTAGAAAGAAAACATTTACTATAACATTGTAATCAGTAATTAAAATAGTAACCACTTTAATTGGCCAAAATACACTAGATAGGTAGAAACAATTTAATATAGTAATAAACAATTTTTCCACTTGTAACAGCCAATAACAATAAAACAATAGTTTGATGTGGAAAACATTAAACATTAGCTAGACAAAGACATAAGCTACCAAACACTCGGTGGGTGATTCCCATAAGAGACTATATAACATGAGGATGTCTTTCAAGACAAAACATTAGTATCATTAACAAAATATAGTCTATACAAAACATTTACTATATAGCTTTAACGGTAATATAATATATTCTATAAAACTGTTAGAAAGAAAACATTTACTATAACATTGTAATTAGTAATTAAAATAGTAACCACTTTAATTGGCCAAAATACACTAGATAGGTAGAAACAATTTAATATAGTAATAAACAATTTGTCCACTTGTAACAGCCAATAACAATAAAACAATAGTTTGATGTGGAAAACATTAAACATTAGCTAGACAAAGACATAAGCTACCAAACACTCGGTGGGTGATTCCCATAGGGAACAATAACACTAACCTCAAAGAGGCAACACTGGCTCCAAAGAGCAAACAATAACACTGGCTCCGAAGAGCAAACGATAACACTACACCACACCACAATAACACTACATCGGTCGAAGACCAACACTTAACCCTGTGTTGGCAAAAGTTGCAGACTGTCTAGCTAACCGTTTGAAAACATTTTTACTATATTACAACATTGCCAATATTAATCATATATCATATAACAAATACTTTCTCAAAAATATAGTTTTGAGTCATTCTTTAACATATACAGTTTCAAAATAATATACAAGAAATAATAAAATTCTAACATGTATCATGCATAGACAACGGTATAAGTTTTGGGAAACTTCACTTTTGCAATTATATATATATATATATATATATATATATTTACCAAAAATATATATATAAATATATACGTCTTGAGAGACGTCATGTTCTGAAGTCCACTTACCTCTAGTTGCTAATACTCGTAGTCTAGATCCAAAATCAAATGAGCTTTTCCTCCACACCTAAAAGTAAAGGAGTAACATAATTATATAATTAATCCATCTTGACGTATACCATAAGGATGTAAGGGACACTTCCTAATAATTTTATGCTTATAGATTATATTATCCCACCTTACATATACATGGCATCCAATAAGATTCCTACCCGTAAGACATAGAAAGGATGCTATAGGTTTACAAAGTTATTTCTACCCATAGGACCTAGTAACCTGTATCATGCAATGACAATAATTTAGAAACTTGACACAATTATATAGATTACAAAAGTTATGAAGCTAGCACCACTACCAATCTACGTAAATCCCAGCAACAAAACATCTACTAGTGCTTAACCTATGAAGGATGTGATGCTACTCCACGTACATATATGAGGATATGTTTCAAAATAAAATAAAATAATCCAAGTCTAAAATACACTTCCATGATAACTTCAATTCCTAAGCAACTGTTAGTATAATTCCAGTATTTTCAAGCAGCCTAGAGATGAAGGTTCCTTAATCAAATATGTTATCACTAAAGCGTGCATATATTGATGTTTACCTCAATATAACGAATTTGCTGGCTGCCCCTAGCAGTTCCACGGTCTTCTATCCCTTCAATTTGAGAAACCCTAATTCTCTTCTCTTAATCTTTTATACGCTAACGACTCTACCTTTCATGTGATTGACTTAAAAGACCCAGTATATAAACCTCTAAAATAACACTCCAATTCAGTCTAGGAAGATCAATCCGACTTCAATTAGTACTCTTAAATAACACTCCTACTTGGGCTAGAGTTTAAGACCCACTAAAACTTAAATAAGCTTCCAAGACTTTAATTCCCAATAACACTTAAACTCCTAATCCAAAATAGGTTTTAGTCTCTTATCCTTTTCCTTAACTGATAAGGAGACTAAAAGTTTAATATGAAACAATTGCTTAGTTTTTATGCTGCATTGTAGCTATGTACAAAACAGTTGTTTTTTAAATATTTGGAAAACAGTTGTAATTTTAAACAATGTTTAAGTGCCCTTTTGGTTTTCTTCGTTTATGTACAGTTGCGTATGTGTTTAATTTCCGTAGCTTTTATATCTCTCTATTGATGATGACCCTAGACGAAATTTTGGTAAAAATTCTCGTCTGCTTGGAATACGTCAGCTCTTTGAACTATTGGAAACCCTCGTTGGCACGACATCGTGCCTAGTCTCCGAGCCCCGTCAACTTGGTGACCGTCGGTTTACAGCTCTTGGTTGGTCGCACCGTTTTAAGGTCGTCAATCTCTTCAGACCGTCAGTTTTTTTTTTTTTTTTTTTTTTTTTTTTTTTTTTGGCCTTGATGACTGTCATTATTGCAGGTATTATGGCTTGAGGGCCACGTCCATATGATGGTAGTTTCATCTATAGGACCGTCAGGTTTCTGGCCTAAGCTTTTGCTGACCTTGTTATCATAGTGGGTCCGTTGGTTTTAGGACCCCGTTCCTATGATGATAGCCTCATCTGTGGGATCGTCAGCTTTTTTGGCCTTGGCTTTGCTGACGATGTTATCTTAGTGGGTCCGTCAGTTTTTAGGACCTTGTCCATGTGATGATAGCTTCATCTCTTGGACCGTCAGCTTTTTAGCTTTAGCCTTTCCAGACCGTCATTTTCTCGGCCTTAGCCTTGATGTCTTTGACATCTTTTTTGGTCCGTCAGTTGTTAGGCCTTGATGTCTTTGACATCTTTGTTGGTCCGTCAGTTTTGAGGACCTTGTCCATATGATGGTTGCTTCATCTATTGAACCGTCAGCTTTTTAGCTTTGGCCTTTTCAGACCGTCATTTTCTCGGCCTTAGCCTTGATGTCTTTGACATCTTTTTTGGTCCGTCAGTTTTAGTCTGTGTGTTATGGACTTAGTCGTTTTGGGCTGTGAACTTAGTGGACCGTAGAAAAAATAGATATAGCAATTTCTGAATAAACTCCTCTTATTGTCATGCATTTAAATAAAAGTAATTAAAACCAAATCCTGCCCTTCGAGCTAAAAAGTATTTGTTGCAAAAAAAGCTAAAGTAAATGATAAATCTGAGGAGTAAAACTAAAGTTTGCTGGAATAAAAAATAGGTTGGTCTTCATGTTGCCGCTCCTATTGGTAATACTTTCGTAGGTGCTCGGTGTTCCATGGGTGTGGTAGCTTCTGTCCTTCCAATGTTTCCAGGTGGTAAGTACCTTTTCTCTGCCATGACGTTACTCGGTAAGGTCCTTCCCAATTGGGGCCGAGTTTCCCTTGAGTAGGGTCCCTAGCGGCGCCCATGACCTTTCTAAGAACAAGGTCTCCAACTTGGAAGTCTCTATGTCGGACTCAAGAGTTGTAGTGTTTGGCCATGCGGTCCTGGTACCTAGCGAGCCTTTGTTCTGCTGCTGCTCTGATCTCGTCCACTAGGTCGAGCTGTAGTCGCATAGCCTCGTCGTTTTTGTTCTCATCATGATTGTGCACCCTGTAGCTTGTGAGTCCAACTTCGGCCGGGATGACTGCTTCGCCTCCGTACGTTAGTCCGAACGGTGTCTCTCCTGTGGGTGTTCTTGCCGTTGTCTTGTATGCCCATAGTATACTTGGCAATTCTTCGGGCCATATACCCTTTGCCCCCTCAAGCCGAGTCTTGATAATCTTGAGTAAGGATCGGTTCGTGACTTCGACCTGTTAATTAGCTTGAGGGTGGGCGGGGGAGGAATAGTGGTTCTTTATTCCTAACTATGAGCAAAAATCCCGGAAGGGATTGTTGTCGAATTATCTCCCGTTGTCTGAGACAAAGACTCTAGGAATGTCAAACCTGCATATGATGCATCTCCAGACAAAGTTCCGCACGTTCTTTTCTGTAATCGTGGCCAAAGCTTCAGCTTCCACCCATTTTGTGAAATAGTCGATGCCTACTACCAGGAATTTCAGTTGTCGTATGGCTGTAGGGAATGGTCCCATAATATCTAATCCCCACTGTGCGAACGGCCATGGGGCCGTCATCGGGGTCAGCTCTTCGGTTGGTTGTCTAATAATATTGCTGAACCTTTGGCATTTGTCGCAGACCCTGACATAGGCTTTGGCGTCCTTCTGCATGGTGGGCCAATAGTACCCTGCTCGCACAAGCTTGTGTACCAACGATCTAAACCCTGAGTGGTTTCTGCAGATTCCTTCATGTACCTCTCTCATGACGTAATCTGCATCTTCCATACCCAAGCATCTCAGATATGGTAGGGAGAAACCTCTTTTATACAGGACGTCTTTTATCAGGACGAACCTCGCCGCCTGGACTTTAAGTTTCCTTGCGGCTTCCTTTTCGTCTGGTAAGGCCCCATTTTTTAGGTATGAAACTAACGGCGTTGTCCAGCTACTGTCGGAGCATATTTCCTGCATGTTGCTGAGATCTATTAGCGGGGAAAGCTGTATGAAAGAGAGTACATTACCAGGGATGACCATTTGTTCAGCTGAAGCGGCCTTCGCGAGGCAGTCGGCTCGCTCATTTTCTTCTCTGGGAATTTGGACGACTTTGGCTTCTAGGTCACCCACTCTCGCCCTTACTTCATCAAGGTATCTCTTCATCTTTTCGCCTTTGCACTCGTAGTCTCCATTTATTTGGTTAGTGATGACCTGTGAATCGCAGTAGATGACTACCCTCGCGGCTCCTACTGCTTTGGCGAGGTCGAGCCCTACTATCAGAGCCTCATATTCTGATTCATTGTTGGTGGCAGGGAAGTCGAGACGGACCATACATTCAATGGTGTCTCCTTCGGGCGATAGTAGCACAATGTCGGCCCCTGCGGCTTGCCTGTTGGACGATCCGTCCGTATATATGCTCCATTGAGGGGACTCTGCTGCCCCCTTGTCTTCGTCATGAGTGAACTCAGCTATAAAGTCGGCGACGATCTGTCCTTTGATGGCGGGCGGGCGGTACTGAATGTCAAATTCGCTCAACTTTATAGCCCATAACGCCAATTGTCCCGCGGCCTCGAGGCTGCTTATTGCCCGCCGTAAGGGCTTGTCAGTCAGGACGTTTACCGTATGAGCTTGGAAGTACGGTTTGAGCTTGCGGGCTGCCGTAACTAATGCGAAGGCAAGTTTTTCCATGGGCAGGTATCTTTCTTCGGCATCGTGAAGCGCTCGGCTTGCGTAGTACACGGGTTTTTGCACTTTCTCTTCTTCTCTGACCAAGGCCGCGCTAACGGCTGCAGGGGAGACGGCTAGATAGAGAAAAAGCTCTTCTCCTGGCTGCAACGGGCTCAGTAATGGTGGGGAGGAGAGGTAAGCCTTCAATTCTTCGAAGGCTTGCTGGCATTCGCCAGTCCACTCGAAGGATTTCTTCAATGTTCGGAAGAAGGGCAAACATTTGTCCGTCGCCCTTGACACGAATCTCTTCAATGCCGCTATCTTTTCATTGAGGCTTTGCACCTCCTTCACATTTCTTGGTGGTGCCATATCCATAATGGCCCGGATCTTGTCCGGGTTTGCCTCGATTCCCCTTTGAGATACCATGAATCCCAAGAATTTTCCTGCCGTTACTCCAAAGGCACATTTTCCTGGATTGAGCTTCATGTTGTAGGAGCGAAGTGTGTCGAATGTTTCTTTGAGATCTCCTAGATGATCTTCCTCCCTTCGGCTTTTTACCAGCATGTCGTCCACATAGACCTGGACATTCCTCCCAATCTGCTGTGCGAACATTTTGTTCATGAGTCTTTGGTACGTTGCGCCTGCGTTCTTCAGGCCGAAGGGCATCACCTTGTAACAGAAGAGGCATTGGCTGGTTACGAACGATGTTTTTTCTTGATCGGCTTCATGCATTCGGATTTGGTTGTACCCCGAGAAAGCGTCCATAAAGCTCAGCAACTGATGTCGGGCCGTAGAGTCTACTAGGACATCGACCCTCAGGAGGGGGTAGTTATCCTTGGGGCAGGCCTTGTTAAGGTCGGTGAAGTCCACGCACATCCGCCATTTCCCGCTCGCCTTTTTTACCATCACTACGTTTGCTAACCAGTCGAGATAGTATACTTCCTTAATGAAGCTCGCTTCTTGTAGCTTTCTGACTTCTTCTGCTATGGCTCGGTCTCGCTCGGGGGCAAACACTCTTTTTTTTTGCCTGATTGGTGGAAAGGCGGGCGATACGTTCAACCTGTGCACCATGACGGAAGGATCTATTCCCGGTATATCTTCATGACCCCACGCGAATACGTCTTGATTGCGTCTAAGGAAGGTTATGAGCTCCTGACAGATCGTGGTGTTAGCGAGCGTTCCAATTTTGGTCGTTCGGTCCGGATTGGAGCTGTCGAGAGTTATCTCCTCTAGCTTCTCTGTTGGTTTTGCCACCGTTCGGTGCTCTTCTATGTTCAAGTCCGGGATTTGGTCTTGCATTTCCATCATGGCCACATAGCATTCCCGCGCGGCCATTTGACTTCCGCGGAGCTCTCCTGCTCCATAATCCGTAGGAAATCTGACCATTAGGTGGTAAGTTGATGTCACTGCCTTCCACGAGTTGAGCGTTGGTCGTCCAAGGATAGCATTGTAAGCGGACGAGCAATCGACCACCAGGAAGGTTACGTTCCTGGTGATTTGCTGGGGATAATCGCCTACCGTCACTGGTAACGTGACCGCGCCCAAAGGGAATACCCGGCTCCCGCCGAAACCTACGAGCGGTGCGTTCGTCGGCATCAATCGCTCCTTACCAATCCTCATTTGCTGGAACGCCGGATAGTACAAGATATCGGCTGAGCTGCCGTTGTCGATCAACGCCCGATGCATGTTGTAGTCTCCTACCCGCATGCTGACGACGAGGGCATCATCGTGTGGATGGTGTAGGCGTCGTGCATCTTCTTCTGAGAACCCGATAATGGGACCTTCTCTCCTCGCTATCTTCGGCACGGTGCCCGTCAGCTGGACGCTCTGCACCATCTGGAGGTATGTTTTGCGGGCCTTTTTTGAAGATCCGACTGCAACTGTTCCTCCAATTATCATTCTTATGTCCCCTATGGGAGGTCTTGGTCGTTCGTTCTCTCCTTGTTGACGAACTTTTACAGCTTTCCTTGTCGGATAAGTGCTTCAATTTGCTGCTTCAAGTCGTAGCATTCGGCTGTGTCGTGACCATGGTCATGGTGGAATCGACAATAGTTGTCCTTGGATCGTTTGTTGGGATCACTCTTCAGCTTTCCCGAAAACGTCAGGGCCCCTTCGTCTTTAATCTGCATCAGGACTTGGTCTATCGGGGCGGTTAACGGGGTGAAACTTGTGAACCTTCCGCCCATGGGTTTAGGGCGTCTCTCCTCCCTTCGGTCTCCCATCCTGCCTTTCTTCCGCCCCTGGTCCTGTCGGGGGTCTTTTGGTCTATCTCTTTTCTTAGGCCTATCTTCTCGGGCTAATAGCGTGTCTTCAACATTCATATATTTGGTGGCCCTGTAAAGCACCTCTGACATGGTCTTTGGGTCGTTTTTGTATAGGGAGAACAAAAACTTACCCCCCTTCAACCCATTCGTGAATGCTGCTACCAGTATCTTGTCGTCGGCTTCGTCGATCGAGAGCGCCTCTTTATTGAAGCGTGATATGTAGGCCCTTAATGTCTCCTCCTCTCGCTGCTTGATATTCATCAAACAGGCTGTGGACTTCTTATACCGATGTCCTCCAATGAAGTGCGTAGTAAATTGAGCGCTTAGCTCCTTGAAGGTGTTGATGGAGTTGGGTGCTAGCCGGCTGAACCAAATCCTTGCTATGCCCTTTAGGGTTGTAGGAAAGGCCCTGCACATAATCGCGTCTGCCACTCCCTGAAGGTGCATCAGGGTCTTGAAGGTCTCTAGGTGATCTAGAGGGTCCTTGACCCCGTCATAACTATCCATATTTGGCATGCGGAACTTACTTGGCAGGGGGAAGGAGTTGACGGTTGTCGTAAATGGCGAGTCAGTCCGGTTGACAAGGTCGTCAAAATCACTGGACACTCGTCCCTTGAGAGCGTTCATCATTACTTCCATCTGTTCCTTCATCGCCTGCATCTCTATCATGATGGGTGGCGGACCCGTGTCTGCCAGAGAAGGAATGCTACTGTCCCGTCGCTCCGGTTTGCTTGGGGCATTGCTGGCCTGGGGTCTCTCCTGGTTTCTTTTGTTGGCGCTGGTTCCTTCTTGATCTGCTCCTTGGTTATTGGGAGCCTCATCTTTCTGTTTCAGCTGCTCTTCTAGGTCGTGGTTTTGTTTGGTGAGCCGCATCTTTCTGTTTGAACGTCGTTAGTGGTCGCCATTGAGCGAGTGAGTACCATGTAACTCTTTTGTCTAGGATGCGATAACGTGCTACGCTTCCCACAGACGGCGCCAACTGATGATGCCGAAAATAATACCACCAGTGAGTCACACGTTCCTTGCACACTGCAAACGGCACCTGCACAACGAAAAGGAAGAACCTAGCAGAGAGTACCGGTGTGGTACCGGCCAAACACCCTCCGAAGGTTAAGTCATAACTATTCTCACTGCTCTAGAGTGGTAGAGAGGGTAAAATTATGCGTACCTCGGTTTGTGAGGGTGCTTGGGTTTTTATAGTAGCGAGGGCTGCCCCTCTTTTCCTTGGAGTAGAAGTCTTTTCCCTATAGGAGTCTTCTTGGGCGTATTTTACGGGATTCTTTCTATATAGGAGTCCTTAGGTTTTATGAAACGTGGGGAGCAAGTTGTTTACTTACACACGCAAACGGGGAGATCAAACATTCCATAGACTGACGCCGTCAGTGTTGTTATTCCGTCAGACTAAGACCCGTCAGCTTCAGGATGTCCGGATACATGGTATTTAACAGGTGGAGTTCCTTCACTTCAGGTCCCTGTCAGCCTTGAAGATATGCTGACGGCAAACACACCTCGTCACCCTTGCGTGTACCGTCACTCTTGTCTAATTTTATCCTCATCAACTTTGAATGAGATTCATGAAGAGAGCCATTAAGGCTTATTGCAAGAGCAGAGTTTAAATTGATATGGATTATGTTGTAATGCAACTCAAATCCCAACATCCCACCCAACCAAACTTTAAATCAAATAAAGATTAAATCAAGCCCCAAAGAAAGTCACGGAGAAATAGAGATTTAAAAAAAATCAGTAATAGAGAAATAGAGAGTTAAAAATGTGTTGATGAAATTTTGTATGTGCAAGTTAAATTTGAGCTTATATAGGAGAATAAAATAAGTTATCTAACAGTACATCTACATGAGAAAGCTTGAAAAGATGCTAACTTTGACATGACACTTGAAAAAGAAGAAGAAAGTGATAGTAAGAACATATAATGAAACAAGATGTATGTGGAAAACCCTAGAGAAGGGATAAAAAACCACGGTTTGAGCAAGAATCAAATGTTCTTGCTCTGCTCAGATTGTATTATGTATGAAAAGAGGTCACTCTTGTACAATAAAAGTGTTCTTGTTTCCTACCATCTCAACTTTCTTCTCTCTTCTCTAAAATATCTCATTGGGTTCTTGCGTAAGACTACAACTGCATGTCCCCTTTTATAATTTGAGGAATGTGGCTAAGTACAAAGACAGGTGTCAAGTCATCATTTCTTTATTTTGGACCTTTTCACAACTGTGATGTTATTTGCTAATTAGAGGATAGGAATTACGCCAACGTGGCACTGGGACCCGTGGGTAGGTAACTTTGCCACTGCTTGGGAAACAAGTCCTAGACATTGAGAGGGACATCAGGAGTACTGTGATTGATACACGTGTTTCTGAGGTGGTCCAACATTTATTTAACCAATAAGGGGTGTTCTCATAACTTCTGACCTTAGAAAGTCACTATCTCCCTTTTTATGAGTGTCTGAGTACCATGTCAGGTGCATATCTTACTTTCTTCCCAAAGCAGTCACACATTTAGCACGGACTAAGAACAAGATCCCTTAGCCAACGCTTCCTCTTCCTTTGCTCACAGTCGTTCCATGTGTAAGGTCCAGATTCAACTACATATGCATTCTCCCATGCCTTAGTGGTGTTATGTACAAATTTCATTCTCTCTTCTTGCCCATAAACTACAAATACTACTTTAATATAAAATAAAATCAATCCAAGGCATCATATACGGTTAATAGAAGTACAAAATTAAGTAAGATAATAAGCAAGAAACTTGTATATTTGAGAATCAAAATCAGAAACATGTCTCATTAAAAAAAAAAAAAAAAAAAAATCAAAACATGTTATCACATCTCCATTATAAACTTGACTGATGACCGAAAACTCCTTTAGTCAAAGCCCATTTTTTGTTTGGCTCAGGCATTTGGAGAACACTTTGAGGATGATGGGATTGGCCTCTCTTCTTTCAAGGATTTTTCCATAAAAAACATATCTTGTAAAGGAAAAAAAATTACAAAGTAGAGAGAATCTAAAAATTAGAAGAAGAGAAATAAAGATAGACCTGGTGAGGCCAACAATGCCAACTATAATTTAGGATTTGCTTGGCGGTGGGATTGACTCCACTATCCCAATCGGTATTTGATTAAAGAAAAGCCAATTCCATCAAGTTGATTGAAAGGAGGAAATTACGGAGATAGTGAAAGCTTTAAATTGAAGGAGAAAGAGAAGGAAGCAAATGAACTGTGTGTGGGTTTTATTTTTAGGGTTTTTAGTTTTGGTTTTTTTCAGAGATGTGGTTAGGGTTTTCAAAGGATTGGTGGATGGACTGGGTTTGGTTTCTACGTCGAGGTCTATAAGGTTTTAGTTTGAAGTTTTCAGATGTCGGGTTTTTCACTTTTTTTGTAGAGGGTAGAGGAGGGAGAGGAGGGGAATAAGGAGAAGGGTAGAGAAATAGAGAAGAGGGAGGAGAAGGAGAAGGGTATGAGTCGATGGTTTCGGGAGCAGGGTTGGTCATGGGTCTTTGTTTTGAGGAAGGAGAAGGGGTTTGCGTTTATGTATTGGGTTTTACAAATATAAAATCAGATTTTGTGTTTTTATTATTATTGGGTTTTAGAAATATTAAATCATAATTTTTGTTTTTTTTTATTTAAATAATGCTAATGTGTAAAAATGTTGGAGTTTTAAAAAAAGTCAAAAGCTAAAGTCAAAGGCTTTGATTATATATATATATATATATATACATATATTACTTCCTCGATTAGCTTGGTAGTTTAGAAAATTCAAAAGAACCCCTTTTTTAAGAAGCAAATTCAAATGAGAGTTGCTTCCTCGATTAGAGAGTCTTATTTTGGATTAGTATTTTAGGAAGCAATTAGAATGAGAGTTGTGGGATCTAGTTAGCAAAACTAGTAAAATCTCTAATAGTTGAATAAGAGATTTGAGATTCAATTTCAGCCTATACCAAAAACTAATTGGTGTCTTGGTCTGATAATAAAGAGCGGAATCATCAAAAGCGAACGTCATAGATTGAAACTCTATATATAATAATAATAATAAAATAGTATGAGAGTTATGTATGTGTGTGTGTATGTGTGCATGCATGCATGCATAATAAGGATTAAAATGATGTTACTAATATCCCTATGAGAGTTATATATTAAAATTTGCTACTCTAATGAATTGTAGTGTCATCTTAAAACCATAAACTCATTCTCATATTAAATGAATTGACTAAAACTTAATCTTTTACTCTTCCCATGACTCTTCCTCTTATCTCTTAATTAATGGACATACTAAGTCTCATTAAAGTTAAATTCTTATCTTAACACATTAATTGCAAAGTTAAACACAATTAGGAGGTTCTCTATAAAACTTTAATTTGTTTATTAGAGAGTTTTCACATCATGTGTAGCACAAGTTATTTGCGTCATTGATTTTCTTGTATGCCAAACACTATAAAAGACTTTTCATTTTGAGACTCGCAAACAAACACTTAAAAAAATTAATTAATTTACTAGAAAACATTTTAAACAAGTGATTTTTCAAAAATTTCATATTATTGTTGAAATGAACAAAGTTTTTTAGGATTGATTGTATCGACTAAGAAGAAAATAAAAGGCATTGAACTATCAACTTCTTTGTCAATTAGTATAGCTTCTATTATTTATTTATTTATTTTTATTTTTATTTTATTTTATTTTATTTTTTTTGAGAAGAAGCTTCTATTAAAATTTGATTATGAATTTGTAAAATATCTATAATGTAAATTTTTTTTGGGAGAAAAGAAATCAATAATAATGTAATTAATGTATTTTATATATATATATATATATATATATATTCTTCTTTAAAAAAGAAAAAAAGAAGAAGGAAGTGGATGATTATAAAATTTTGTTTTTTGTTCTAAAAATAAAAGAAGCAAAGTTGTCAACACGTGTGGTAGTATTATTATGGGGGAAAAAAAAAAAAGGGTGTCGTTTTATTTATTTATTTATTATCTATCTGCAAGATTTTTGGGGATCAGAGAGAAGATCAAAAGTTTTTTTTTTTTTTTTAAGAGGCAAGAAGACCAAAAGTTAGTTACATTGGTACCCGTTCACCAAATTCCTCTGACGCGGTCGATTCTTTCGTTTCGATTTTTTACACATTTACCCCTCCACTTTTAAATCACATTCTTCATCTCCAAGTAAAGCTCCTCAAAATCAAATCCTAGCCGTCCATTTCTTAAGAGACTCCGCCCCATAACCATAACTCGGTTCCAAAAATTTATTTAAGATACGAGGAGGGAAAGCCAGAAAGGGACCCTTTAAATTCTCAAATCTAGGGTTTTTGTTTTTCATTATTAGTAGAATTCAATTCTGAATTCCAGGGTTTTACTGTTACCGGTATTGAATGAATAAGAAAAATAGAATAATACCATATAAACAATTTTGCCTGGAATTTGAAATACCAGAAAACAATGGCTAGGAAGCGAGAATTGGGTAGTACTAGTGGAAGTAATCATGGTGAAAGAGTTTGTGAAGAGTTAGGGCCCTGTTATTCTGAATCTCGAGAAGACGTGGCTGAGCGTCGATTTCTTCGCTCTCAATACCTTGCTGTCAAGGCCCTCATTAGTGGTATATTTTTTTTGTTGATAAAAATTGTTTTTTTAATGGTTTTTGGCTTCTTTAGCAATTGGGTTTCATTGTTTGGCTTTTTTAGCAAATGGGTTTCATTGATTCTAGTATTTTAATGGTTTGTGCAGAAGAAAGGGATGATATAACAAGAGCAGATTCTGACAAGTTTGACTCAATCTTTCACCAAGTCCAGACCTTGCATGATTCCGGTATTTTTTTTTTCTTTTCTAAATGCTATTGTGTTTCCTTAATTGTCTGGTGCAGTTTTTGTTTTTGTTTATTAAAAGTCGTAAATTTTTTTCCTTTTTTTAGCATTGCACACAACACATTACAATAATGTTTTTTTTTTTTTTTCAATAATTGTTGGAGGAAATGCTTTGAGTGCATTTAAATGCTTCTACATTGATTTCTTTAGATTTTGTTCTCAGCAATGATGGGCTATTATTACAATAATTATCACTTAAATTTTCCCATTTAATTTTTTTTTTTCATTAAAAGTTGTAATATTTGTTCCTTTTCTTAACATTGCACACAACACAACACAGGGCATGCATATTCTTTCATTTTTTATAATTGGTGGAGGGAATGATATGAATGCATTCAAATAATCCTACATTATCTTCTTTAAAATTTGTAACAATGATGATCTATTATTGCAATTATTATCTTCAAAACTTCCCTATTTATTTATTTATTTTTTTTTTTTGGAGCTGAACCATTCTATTTTGTTCATTTTTATTGCTCATATGTTATTTACTTACAATTAAGAATGTTAACTTGAGAGTTGATATTCTTTTTGTTTTGGTGTGGACATGTATTTCAGTACAACAACCAAGAGAACAAGTTGCTGATGCAGAGGCTCTTTCAGACATTGCAAGTACATTGCTAACCTGTGTTAGGGCACATAACAGTGAAGGTATTACACCTTCGGATTTTGTCACATGTCTTCTCAAACAGTTTGGGCAGCAAAGTGGACCAAGCACTAGTACAGAGAATGCTGGGAATGCTACATTTTGGAATGATATTGGTCTTGCAGTGTCACATGTTTTCAGGAGATGTTCAGGATGCAGCACCATGTAATTGACATAGAATTATTTCTTTTTCATGTATTATAAGTTCTAAAATCATTCAAATGATTCCCTAATTAATTCATCAATTTTTCTTTCTTCAGGATTGGGCCTATGAACACTGAACTTAAGCAGCGGAAGATGCCTGTTCAAAGAAAACGTGTGAGACACACAGAAAGTGCTCAACCTGAACAGGTATGCATGCTTCATCCTAATGTTGTGATACCACAATTGACCAGCAATAAAATAAAAAAGCTGTAACATAGGGAGCCAGAATGAAATTAAGCACTTTATTTTATTGAGAATGGGAAAAAAAAATCCATTCTGCTTATCAAACAGAATAATGGAAAATCTTTTTCTGTTGTAATTGTTCATTTCGAAGTGTTTGAAACGTTTCCCTGTCTACTTTCAAGAATATATATGGAACATATACGTAATCTTTACAAGATTTTTATGCCAAATCTTGAGACTACTAATTATTGACTGTAATGCGTCTTGTGTCTATGGTGTGAATTTGTTTCTCTTTTCCCTCCGAACTCTGGCAGTTAACTTCCCTATAAAATGTGCAGTTTAATTACATATATGTTCCATATAACATATATATGTTATCTGTACTAGATTTTTATGCCAAATCTTAAGGCTACTAATCAGTGATTGTAATGTGTCTATGGTGTGAATTTTTTTCTTTTTTCCCCTTTGAACTCTGGCAGTTAACTTCTCTGTAAAATGTGCAGTTTGAAGATGCTGGTGCAGAAGAGAGAATAGATACTGACCGAAATATGTTAACTATGTTTAATATCTTGAAGAAGAATAGAAGTGTCAGGCTTGAAAATCTAGTATTGAACAGAAACTCTTTTGCACAGACGGTGGAGAATTTATTTGCCCTATCATTTCTGGTTAAAGATGGTCGTGCTGAAATAAAAGTGGATGAGAAAAACTGTCATATTGTTTGTAAGATCCTGTTCTAATGCCTTTTTGCAGTTTAATTTCTTCTGTTTTGTATTCATTCTCTTTACCCCATTTTTTTTCTTTATATCAGCACCAAAGAATGCTCCTTCTGCAACGGCTGTTGCCTTTGGGGCTGCTGCTTACAGCCACTTTGTGTTCAGATTAGACTTTGAGGACTGGAAGGTACTTTGACAAGGAAGCATAGTTTATATATTTTCCTTTGATATTATATTCTTCTTCTTTTTTACTGCGTTTGTACATGTGACAATATTTGTAGATCTCAATTGCTAGTGTTATTGCTTGCTATAATTGTTTTATTCAAACCGTTTTTCTTGTGGAATTTGCAGTTGATGACATGTTCCGTAGGGGTTGGGGAAGAGCTGATGCCACAAAGGAAGCAATTAAAAACATCAAGCAATTCTGAAGTAGATCCACTACCTGGAGAATCTCAAGCAGCAGTGTCTACAACACATATTAGGAAGTTGTGTAGAAATCGTGGCCTTGTTTTACAAGAAGAGTCTGTTGCTGAGAGTGAAGAGTCTCTGTCAGCTGATGAAGACTCAGTTCAGTGTGAAATTATTGAAGAAAAAATTGCAGCAATTCAAAAGATGCTCGAGCAAACATGAAATTGGTTGGATGTACAGTTTACACTTTACAGTAGCATTATAATTTTTTCTAGCTGAAAGCCTGGAAGTTAGGATTTGCATATTAGTCGTTTAGCTCTCTATATCCTACATATTCTATACTATTCTTTAAGAGGATTCCTCACTTTCATCTCCACTTTTTACATGTCCTATAATACCCACAGTCACCTTATGAAGTCATAAAAAATCTAAATAACTTTATCAAACAAGTAAAATTAGAACTTTATGTTTTTATGTTGTGGTTAGAACATAGAGGATGTACAACTTTCCACATTTGATCATTGCTTTTGTTCGTCAATGACCTTGAAGAAAGGTATCAAAAATTGACTAAACATTGATAGAAGAAACTAACTTCTACTGCTTTTGCCACCTATTGGTCCATTAGGGCCTTAAATTTCACTTATTTTTGTAGTAAAATCTGAGTTCTCGAAAGATACCTTAGTCAAAACTGATTTGTTCACTGTATTTGGTGGGAAGTTAGCCTAATTTTTCAGGTTTTTTATTTTTTATTTTATGTGCATTATTGCGGTGAATTGATTCCATCATTCCAATTGGTATTTTCTGTTAATAAAATTAACTTAACTGAATGGTTTTTCTGGTTCCAATTGATGCTTGAGCCCGCTACATTGGGTGGTTTTGGAACTTTTGGTCTCTAAATTTGAAGGAATGAATTCTCTCTGTTTTTTCTTTTTTTCATCTCGAGTAATTTTGGGGTTGTCACATTTCATATATATATATATATATATATATATATATATATTTTTTTTTTTTTAATTTCAGGTGAAATGCGAGATAAGTTTTTGATTTTACATCTTTTTTGTCTTCCCATCTCTTCGTTTTAAAACTTAATCTTATGCAGCTAAAATGCATGTTAATGAATCTCTCAGATGACTTATTTTCACTAATAAAATGAATTCAACTGGAAATTATAGACAAGACAATAGAGTAGTCGTTAGAGTCTCCTTCTCTTTAGTTTTCCAATTTAATTCATTCTTTCTTTCATCAAAGTTCTTGCCCTGTTATAGACATGGAGGGGTATTGGAACTACTATGGCCCAAAAGGTTCAATGCCCACTTCGGGAAGTTCTTGGGATGAGCCTTTTTGTCACATCAAAATCATGGGCTTAGTTAATCAGATTCATATAATCTGAAAAGATTTTTGCGTTAGGGTTTGAAGACTTTGTCCATTTTTTTTGCTTGAAACTAAATTGTAAAAGCTCTGTTTCCCTCTTCTATCACAAATTTTTTTTTTTTAATAGATTTCCCTCCTTATCATCACTGCTTGCTGTAACACTATTATCTACTTCGATATTGTACTTTAATTCTTCTATCTCAAAGCTATCTTTGGCTGAACTCTTGTTTTTTTATAGATATCTTTGGCTGAATTTATTTCTTCATTTCTTTTGGGTATGAATTAAAACTTCAACTTAAACAAAATAATAAAGTACTGGATCTAAAGTAGCAGTACAAAACACTAGCTTTGAACAAATGTAGAATGAATTCTATTTGTACACCGATCACCAAAATAGTTGGTAGTGGGCTGATACCTAACACAGAAAATAAACACTAAAATAGCTTTAAAATCATTATCCAATGTGTGAGTGTGTTTATTTTTTTTGTCCTAGATCTCACCCAACTTTTAACTATTTCTATGATTCGAGTATGCATAAATCTCACTAAATAAAGGTGTGAAACTCGAATTAGGATGAATGTAAAGTTTTGAGTTAAAGGGAAGAAAAAAAAAAACCCTTTGACTACGTATTCCATATTGGGATGAATGTAAGATTTTGAATTAAACGGGGAAAAATCTCTAAACATGTGCGTGTGCGACGAGGCTAGTAATCTCCTTTTTTTTTATTTCATTTATAGAAATTCACAATCTCCTTTTTCTTTTTTCTTTTTTTCATGTACGAAATACATGATGTGGTATAAGCCTTATTCCTTGCAAAATCAAAGTTACACTTTGGGAGCCATGATTTGGTTTTAACCCTATTCCTTGCAAAATCAAAGTTACATTTTGGGAGACAAAACAGGCGGCAATAAGGAATCAGTGTCTCTACTAAATGTGGGAAGCATTAAATGAATTGAATCCAACAATTGTTATTTTATTTTTATTTTTATAAGATAGCTTTATTGATATGAAAAAGAAAAATATGGTAATAGCACCCAGTACACAGGAAGTGTACTAGTAGTGCAGCAAAATTAAAGAAAATTACAGCAATCAATAATGTTTAAAATACTAGTAAAAGAATGGCTACTCAAAACCGCCAACCACTCATATAATGAATTCAGAAAAGCCCTCTTTACCACCACCTACTTCAATGTCCTATAGTTCCTTTCCTTCTAGATGGTCCACATTAAGCCACCATTGTGATCAATTATCATTTGTCATCGGTTGCATTGCTGCAGACTTTCAAAATTATTTGATTTTTTTTTTTTTTTTTTTTGCTGGATAAATTGTTAAAACAAATAGGAGATGGGGGTTTCAAACTCCCCTCTTCTTATAAAAAAAGACTAGACTATGCCACTGAATTACAAAACTTTCGACAATTTTATGAAGGTTTTAGTTGGTGTCACTGCTGTGAATTTATAATGTTGTTTATAGTTGCCATCTCATTTTTATTCTTTTCTCTTAATTGTAGGTCAATCTAAACCCATTATAGTTGTTACAGCATTCTGGTGCGAAATTATTCATGATATAACTATTAGACGACTACATTTATGTTAATGCATGAAGACGTAATGGTTGTTACCACCATTAATGCATTTTTTTTCACATCGATTATCACGTCCAAGAGAACTGTGGTTTAAAACTGCTCAACAATTATGGAGTCGAGTGAAAGACTAGTCATCGGTCTAAATATATAATTCTTGAGAACCAAACACCTGTTACTGAGTGACACAGAAAGCAGACATAAGGCCCAGAGCATCAAAGCCATCAAGTTCAGTTGAGAATGGCTGCTGTGTCCTAAACTTGTACACACTGATGACCAAAATGAATTCCAAAGTGGGGAAAAATCATGCTATCTTCTTATTAATATGGAAATGCGAAATAATCCATTTGCTAATGATACAAGAACATATGAAATGTGAGAAAACAATTATTTCTTTTGCTTGATCAAAATTTTCAATAGAATTCACTTACACAATCCATGTTTATCTTAACCTCTAACCTTGGCTTTGCTAAAAATATAAAAAACCCTCTAGCTCTAGTTACCTTTTGGAATGTCTAGGTTCTCAAATATTGGGCTGTCAACTCCCACTCCCATTGCATTCAGACCATTGTCAACATACACAACGGCACCAGTGATAGCTGAAGCCAATGGTGATGCCAGGAAGGCAGCAGCATTCCCAACCTCCTCTGTTCCAATTATAATTCAAGCTCAGTAACAGTATGAAAAATGCCAAAAAGAAAATACAAAACATAAATTATCCAAAAGAGGCTGCATCTGCTTGTGTTGTAAAAGCATTTTCAAGCCTCTGTTGTTTAGTGGAGAAATATCACAAGAAGCTAGAGTGATCATGATCAATTGACCATAAACGAGGATAATATTTTTAAAAAATTTGCAATTTTATTGAATTGCTGTCTTGTTCCACAGAAAGTAGGCAGTATTATTTTGATCGTAACCAAATCTAGAAATATCTGTGGAAAAACTTATGACTCACCTGCAGATAATTCTTTCTGTAGGGGTGCATTGGCTGATGAGTAATCTATCATCATATCAATAAAACCAATTGCTTTTGCAGCACGGCTTCGTAATGGCCCTGAAATTTATATAGTTTGGAAAACATGTGAGGAAATAGATACTATCTAAAGACAAAATTAAGTTAGGAATTATATCATTTGATTTTGCCTTCTATTGAATTCAAAGGTAACCTTAACACCAAAAAATGAATCTAAGACAACAATAGGGCCAGGGTACAAAACTGAGAACACATAATATTATGGAAACTGTAAAATCAATTTAAACTGCATGGTGAGATGAAAGCTCTATTTTAAAGGGATGGATTTGTACTTTTTAAATACAAAGTAGAAATAAAAAATAAATAAAAATAAAAAATTGAATGCATTTAAACTTATGCTAAAATTACCAACAGGACTACTGCAAGTGATGCTAAGATTCAAGCCCAAAAAAATATCACTGGGTGGACTCTTTCAGTAATGTTTTCATGACACAACTAACATTCAGTTTGGCACCATCGATGAACCAATTATCGTAAAATCATACTGATGGTTATTTTCATTAATTGCCCGACACAAGGACATTTAGTTATCCACTCAGTCTGGGATTTTAGGCAAATTAATGGAAACATGTTTGAGTATTGGGATTTTAGTGTGCTGTGATTGATTGCTAGAAAAACAGCAGTGAAGATTGGGGCTAAATTAATTTCTATATCTTATCAGTAAAACACATCATCCATATAATTAGGGAAGAGACCAGGAATGATAGATGATGTCTTCTTGGAGAGATCTACATACAGATCATTAAATGATATCATCTTTTAATTGGACTATAGAGAAGAAGGATACAGCCATCCCTATAGGTCTCATTTCAGATGGAACACCCATAGCATGTACATGGCAGAATGTGGCACCAGGACATAAACCAGTCAATGAGATTACAAGAGAATTATTCTCCTATTTTAGGTGAGGATATGATTCTCAATATAAAGTAAATAAAATACCGGCAGATATTGTGTTGACCCTGATTTTGTGTTTTCTTCCAGCTTCAAAAGCTAGCACCTGTGTCAAGCCCAAAAGTTTATAGATGTTATGCTAAATATCATGAACATTTGAAAAACAGAAATACATGAAATAAAAATAAAATAAATAAATAAATAAACATATGACTTACTTGTGTGTCACTCTCCAGAGCAGCCTTTGCTGAACTCATGCCTCCACCATATCTGCGTGTAGAACAGTCAAAATGAAGAAATTGTTCTTAGGTGAACCACACGACAATGTTCACTGTGCTGAAGGAAACATACCCTGGAATGATCCTTTCAGAAGCAATGTATGTTAGAGAAATTGAAGCACCACCTGTAATGTTAAGTCCAGCCAATTAGGGGAAAATTTCAGAGGTTTTCTTACTGGTTTTGGAATCCTAAATTGGTTAGAAAATTAATAATGAGATGAAGTAATTCCTATTGAGAGTATTAATCTCACACTGGTAAGAAAAGAAGCAAGGTGGTGTGATAGTCCCTATAGATAGAGTGGTGGTGTAGTTTTTGAGTGTGAGAGAGTTAGAAGACAAAACTTTATCTAGTATGTTTCCCTGAGAGGCTGTGATTCCCATGAAGTAGTCACAATTCATGCAAAATATAACATACCCAAAACCCTAGAGTTCTCCCAAACAAAGCCTAAACACATATCACTTTAAGAACTTGTTTGAAACATCAAAATCACTTAACCTAGGACATGATCGAACCCTAAAGATCCAGAAACATCTAAAAACCTAGCACTCGTAATCCAAGACCACTCAAAACATCAAGATTACCCTAACCCTAAACCAGGTTCCTTACATAAGGGTGCATATTGTAAGGATTCAGACTTAAGGGGAAAATTAGGGATAAGGAAAAAAGTTGGGATGGGGAGAGGAGGGTGAGAAGGGAAGAACATAAAGATAAAAATCAAAGAAAAGCAATAGAAGAAATTAAGTGAGAAATGTGCCTGGATTCATTATTGGAACAAAGTGCTTGAGTAAAGAAACAAAGGAGTAACTAGATGCAGAGATAGCTGCAAGATATCCATTCCTTGATGTCTCCAAAAGAGGTTTGCTGACCTGCAAATGAAAAAAAAAAAAAAAAACACTAATTAAGTGCCTTAAGATCTTGAAAGAACAGCCTAAAAGGATAAACTGACGAACACAACACCTCTGGCCCATTGGCAAGTGAGTGCACAAGGATGTCGATGCTTCCAAAGTCCTGTTTCACAGATTCAACAACTTCCTGCAAAACATTAGAACCAAATTGGTTACCAGTGGTCAGTTGGGTCAGTTATCTCAGTTATGTCTTTGCCAGTAAAGAGACCTGTAGCTCCTTACAAGAGGAGCACGCATTATAAGTTTTTTACATTCAAAGTTTGCAATTGACCATGAATTTCAATGTTCACCAAAATATGGATTCGAACAGTTTGTGAAACAAATGCAGCTTAGTCATTAGTAGGTTGAGTTAGATTAAATCCTTTTGCTATACATTTGAAAAGAAATTTGACATGTGACATGACAGATAAGATGTAGTACAAACTTATAATCATATTAAATCCATCTACTTATTAGTTGAACTTTTAGTCAACTTATTAACATTCATTTTTATCAATGTGAACCATGGTGTGATTTAAGTTCAATACTTGATTAATTCTGTTGTTCTCTCTCAAGGAAGAAAACTAAGCACTTGTAATTTAATCGAGTCAGAGGCATTATTGCAATTTGGTTTTACTGATACTAATGTGCACACCAAGTGAAGACAAAATACTGAGATATCTTTATTCTATGTTGTGTTTAGAAAATCATGAACAGACGTGGGAACTCATAGGCCGATGGAATACGTTGGAGAACAGTTCATCACATGTTATGCCCAGGTCAATCTGACATAATAAATTAGTGATGTTTACTGAGTGGAGTTAAAAAGTCTTTTATTCAATAATGACCACTTAAATTAAATAGTGATGTATTCACAATAAATGATACCTGAACCGTCCAATTTGAGGATCCAGCATAGCGTTTGTTTGCTTTTACCTGCCCAAAACCACAACTAAGAATATTACCAAGAATACAATTGGACTTTATATCAATTATTCCAGAAATATATGGAGCTTTTCATTACATCCTCAGGAACATCTTCAGGATTGTCATAAACAGCATCCAATGGATACACTTTAGTAATTTCCATTAGAGAACCATCTGGTAATCTGAAAAATCAAATTTCAATTAGAAATTAACAGAGGCTTGGAGACAGTACCGCAATTTTTAATTGATTACCCATAATGCAGGAAACAGAACATCATATCTTACTTGCGTGACTCATCGAATTTCCCACGCCGTAAACTAGATTCAAAAATATTCAGTGCCTACATAAAACAAAAGTTCACATTAAAAATTGTACACTTTTGTCATTACTTGAGACTCAAGAATCATAAGATCAAGTTAGATCAATTTACATACCGGAACCCATGTACCAACAAGAATTTCAGCACCAGCAGCAGCAAGAGATTTTGCTATTGCCCATCCATATCCATTATCATCAGCTATGCCAGCAATAAATGCTCTCTTACCTGCTAACACAATGTCCCCGTGTTAAATGCAGCAGCATATATGTTATGTTCATACGATTTGGACAAGTACATCTTTGGCTTGACCTCAACACTGGTGGTCATCCTAAAACATTTCTCTTCATAGCAAGACAATGACAAAAACCTTCATGTAACACTTCCCACCATTGTTCACTCCCAACCTCAAATTTGGGCTTTGCCTCATTGTTACCAGAGAACTGATTTTTGTGCTTTGATTCAATACCATGGTTCAGGTTTCTCCGACATTTATACATGTGACTTATATATATATATATATATATATATATGGCAAGATTCTTTGCAAAGCCAAAAAAAGGTAATCAACTACAACTACAAGCAAAAAAATTGAAGCAGCCAAGCAGGTGTTGAAACTCCACCCTTTTTCTGCCACTTAACAGCATGGCAACTTAGCAGACTATGCAAGTTTACAACAATGCTCATTTTACATGCAATATCTCAATATATTTGTTATGCTTATGTGTGTTCAGTTGAGATACATATCAGAACCCAGGATATGAAACTAAACAGGCTTTTGTTGAGCTTTCATTGAGGTAATTGTCTTTTCAAGTCAATAATCATGGGACACAGAAATAAAGAGAAACCCCATCTACATTTTGCTTTAAAATGCTTGGTGAAATACCATCTTACAAAGCAAAACATATAATCTTCCCAGTCAAAACCTCATCTGCAGTTGTAAACCTGGCCTTTGCTTGCAGTATCAATACAATGCAACAAGGAAAAAGGTGGAGGAAGATAGTATGTGAAGCTATTCATTTCATATTTCTTATATATAGTTTGCGCATCATATATAGAAACCAGTGAAGAGGGTGCTAAGCAACTACAATATTTATGAAAGAAAAGACCAAATGATAATAAAGGCATCTTATAATGAAAGGGGAAAAAAATAGTTGTCTGACCTCTCAAATCAACAGGCAAGCCAGGCAAAGGCTTGTACTCTGCAGCACCAGACACTGCTCTTGTAACAACCTTTTGAAATTTTACATTTCCTGATGTGAAGCTCTGGAAGAATGGCTGCCTTGATGAGATGTGGGAAGAGCTGGTAAGCCTTGTCCAAGATGCCTCTTTATGCTCAGCACTGAAATTTGCAGTGCTTGTCATAACTCTATTGCGGGAAGAAGATAAGCAAGAATTGATTGTTGTCATGAGCATGCCAGGGGTTGAAGTAGCCGCCATTTTCAATCACTTTTAAGACCTCAAAAAGTCAAAACAAAAGTCTGCAGTATTGAAAACATTTATAGGTAATCATCAATGTAGTAAGAATGTTCATGGCATGATTTACCGTATCATGATAATATTTGAGTATCTACAATGTCAAAACACATAATCTACCACACAGAATATGAGAAAAAAGTATATCATCCCTACTTTTTTCAGAAGTTCCTACATATAAACAAGTCAATAAATTAAGTTGAAAACAGATATCACTCAGCTCAAAACAAACCGGAATACACGTAATATCTTAATTTACCAATGAACTACACGCCAAAATAAAAGTAGCAGAATGAAGAAAACTGAACCATGGGCTAAATATGATCTATGTAAAATTCATCAGCATTACCAAGTATTAAGTATCAAGTATGACCAAGAAATTGGTGGAGATTTTCAGAATACATTGAAATCATGTTCACTAAAGGCACAAGAAAAGTCATGTTCACTCGGGTGAAAATAAATTTGAAATCTTGGTCGCATTTTGGTCACCAAAAAAATAATAGCATATCAAAACATTTGCTAACACTCAACCTGCAAGTGCAACCATGGTATATAAAACTATTTGAAAAGCAACAAATATTGAGAGCATTATATCCAAGATTACCCACAAAATGAACATAGATGTCAACAGAGATTCTTTTCTTTGAAAGAAAAAAGTGATCAATTTTAATTCTGGGAAAGACTCAAATATGAAATAAACCCACGATTGAGGAGCCTAAACCCAATCACATTTATGTAATAATGAGAAAATAGCAAGTCAGTCAGACGTAAGTTTTAGACTCAACATTCACTGAGAAACCTGTACATTCATTCACATAGAAAAGATCAGAACTCACCTTAGGTGTGATGTTTGGGATGCAAAAGTTTCAGCTGGGTGATTAGAACTTGGGAGGGAATGAGAGGTTTTTGTGTGTGTATTATATTTATTTATGTGTTTGTGTGTTAAAGTTTCGATGAAACCAATGCTGTGTTGTTTGATGTTTGTTGGTGACTGGTGGGAACTTTGGAAATGTCGAGTAATAGATCAGAGTGGTTCATGAGTTGTTGGTTTTGGCGCTCCTCAAATGACATTTATACCCCTGCTTGCTCGTTATAAACCTACGGCATGCTCCACGTTTTTAAATTCATATATATGTTTTATGGTTTATATTACGGTGTCTAGCTAACAGATCATTTTTGAAAATTTTTTATGCAACTTTCAGGGAAAAACTGTCAAAAAAAAAAAAAAAAAAAAAAAATAGAGCTTCTCATAAAAAAACAAAATTTATAACTCAATGCCTTCAAAATATCCGTTAACTTTTCCTATATTAAAAACAAATATAAAGAGATAATTGAGCGGCTTTCTTTATACTATTAGATAAAACAAATAAAATCTCAATCTTAAAATGGAGAGTGTCCTATAAGATAGAACAAATGTTAAAGATAGTTCATGATAGAGTTCAACTTTTTATTTTAGTGTAAAGTATAATTTATACGTGTTTTGATTATTTCATTTAGTCCACAAAAATTTTCAATTACTATATTTAAGTCCCTAAATTTTGGATTAAGATGAAATTGTTAACATTTTATCTCAATTACCTTTTTTCACACGTGTGGAACATATGAGCAATTTTATGGAGAAAGTTCCTTACCAAAAACCTCTTTTTATATATGAGCTTCTTTTTCTTTTTTCTTCCCCCCCCACTCTCTCTCTCTCTCTCTCTCTCTCTCTCTCTCTCTCTCTCCTTTACTTGAATTGCTTTAATTGAATCCTTTCTTTCAATAAGTGGCTATGTTATTGCGTTTAAAATAAAATTAAATGAATAACTATAAACTTTTAATATTTGGTTTGACTTGACTCATTTGTTGTCCTAGTATCACCTCTAGGAATCCAAAATCTTATTTAGGCTTTCAGGTTCCATGCCTAAGTTAATTAAAATAATGAATTACATTCTTTTTTGTTGATTAGGCATGGAGGCTTTTTATTTTTTTTGGTCAACAAAAATAGTTCGTTAGGTTATGCTAGCTCCTGGGCTGGGCGCTAAGGTTAAAGCCCTTGGGCCAACCCATGTGGATGTCCACCAACGGATTCTTGTTGGCAATGGGACTTGAACCTAGGTGAGTTATACGAAGTATCCAAACCTTACTAACTGAGCCAAGCCCCCGTTGGCGAGGCTTTCATTTGTAGAATAAGAAACTTATGCAATTTCCATCACATATCTATTCTTTCATCATGTCTTCCTACTACATATCTCAAGCTCCCCATTGTAGTACTTAGTCAATACTCAATAGCATTGATTTCCTGCTGCGCAGTGGGTCATGATAGTTGTGGGAAATTGGTGCGCATATTTGCCAGAAAGATTTGGAAGTATAGCTCAGATACGTATAACATCTAGTCATGGGATGGATTCAGAACTCTATAAGAGAATTATGATTTTAATTAAACCATATCCAAATAATTTAGAAATAGGGGGTATTCATAACTTGCTATAATAAGATAGCAATGAAATGAAACTATGTTTGACTGCTATAACATAACTCTTACTGATTACTATTATATAAACACCATTCAGCATATACAACTAATAGAACTCCGCCCAAAAAACCTCTAAAACAAGTAGTATTGGTGTGGAAAAATGGGATGAGGAAGTTTTCACATTATCATGTAGTCTGATGTTCATAGCCACTTTAAGTTGTTCACATAGCAGCAATGCAAGGTCCATCATCCAGCATGTATTTCTGGGGATGTAAACTTGACAAAGATATCAATCGAACATGGATTCACAGATGTAAAGCATTCAAAGACAGACCCCCCAAGGCTAGCACCTACTAAGCAGTACCTGCTACCAGTTGCCACATGTCCTATGAATAGGCAAGCTCCTACAACATAATACAATAACGCAGCAAGCTATTTCAGGTAGCCAGGAGATGAGCAAAGCACTATAAGAGAATTCTGTCCACATTACTGAGGGCTGAGTACAAGATCAAGATCAACCATTGGGAATAGCCCACAGATCAGTCATCAAAATTTAGGTTGTACATTTCAAGTCAAAAAAGTTCTTGTCTGTAGAGAGACGATTTAAGTATAAGATTGATGTCTATGGCGATCCTTCCCCCTTGAAGAATAAGAGGAACTGTGGTAGTCCCGATCTGAAAATAAAGAGGTTCAGATAACAGAACTACGGTTAAACAAGAAACCATATTGATCATGCAATACCAAAGGAAAACAAAATGCATACCTCGTGATGAGGGATGTCTTGATTTCTCTGAATGTCCTGGGCATTCACAATAACAAGAGAAAGATCATATCACTAGGTAATCAAAGAACAATTAGAAAAGAAGATCACACCACGGCACACCCATAAAACAAACAGGGACATAGCTACATCTATGGTTGGCCCCTCGAAAATTTTTAAAATTTCTTTTATAGTAAATATAATTATAAAAAATTTAGAGATTTAATAAAATAGGAGTTGGCACTTGAAAATATTTTAGTCCAATGGTGCTCTTAGAAAATGAAGGACTTTGTCAGTTGGTCTATTAATTATAGAGGCAATGTAGTTTTTGTTTTCTTTGTTTCATTTTTATAATGTAAAATTTGCACTTGTATCTATTAAATTTTTCTATCATCCATGTCTTTGAAGACTTAAGTGATTACATTGAATTCTTTTATTCGCTTTGGTAGACAATTTTTGTGATTCTTATTGAAAATGAAAATTTTACAAATTTCACTATGGAGACGGTAAAAGATTAAATTTATTCTATGAAAGATTGTCATTGAGCATAAATTTTATAGGAGATATTGAGTTCTCTTTGTTGATATTTTTCTACAAGTCTAATATCAAACATTCAGAGTAGACAACTTTTCTCATTAGAGTTTAAAAGATGATAAGTTATCCTAAAAATTATGTAGTAAATATGCATACATCAAAGTTGATGATGTTGTATACAATTATTTATGAATTATGACTTACTCTAGTATTAAAGTTTATATATCTATACACATACATGTGTGTAGGAGTTTATCTTGACTAATATATTAGTACCACAATTCGGCCCCCCTCAAACAAAAAAATCCTGGCTACACCCCTAAAAACAAATATTAACAATAGCATCAGGTTCGTGAACAAAATTGGTTGTAAACATACCTAAATATTTTCCTCTATCCTTGGAACGGTGACTCCAATCCCTAACTCTATCTCTGTCCCTCTCTGTTTCCTCTTGATCACGTACACGGTCAAAATCCCTGCTCCTATCACGATCCCGGGCCTTTATTCTGCCCTCCTTCTCTCTGTCCCTTTCCCTCTCCTCTCTCTCCCTGTTTCTTTCCCTACTTGCGTCTGTTCTGTGGTCAGAATTTGATTTTGGCAGGGGCTCTTCTCTTGCCTCTCCCTCAACAGACATGTTCTTTAATTCATCATCATTTTTCTTAGAATCCGTCAGCTTGTCAAGGGGTGCTTTCACCAATACATCCTCGGATCCACCAGATTCAGTGTTAACAGTGGCTGAAGCTGACTTGATATTAGCTGTAGGGCTAGTCTGAGGAATTTCCTATAGATCAGCAATGAAATAAAAATCCCACCATGCTAAAGTGATTCAACTCTCCCTAGTCTGCAGAAATTCTTATAGAACTGCAGTAAAATAAAAATTCCACCAAGCTAATGTGATTCAACTCTGCTAGGGGAGATCATATTTTAAGTATGTGGCATTATGAGGTTGACCAAATTTTCTGCAGTCCCCACAATTGCCATCCTTTCTCTAAACAGAGCATTCAAGTGCTGCTGTTCCATCTCCAAAATTTGGGTGGTCTAACAACCCACCTCTATGGCAAGAATCTCTGGAAAAAGGACAGCAGCAGTTAACAAACATAATGCAATACTTGCTGACGAATTGGCAATTGCGAACACTGCAGAAAGGGCATTAGCAGAGGCTTTATGTTTCCAATGAAACTTAAAATTGTACATGAATAAAATAGAAGTACCTTCAGAACTGGCTGAGATTGTGAATCCCTCGACTGGCTAGAAAACGTAGAAGAGTCTCCATCCTTAAAGACAGGGATATATTTTGCCTTGGGGAGGCTGTACAGCTCAGCCAGAACTCTACATACTTCATCAATCCCAGACTTGTCTGCATCAAATACCTTCCACCATGGTGGATTCTCGGGAAGGGGTACTTGGAACCGACGAGCAGCAGCATAGACAACCCCGCAGGCCACAACCTCACTCTTGAATCGAACACACAAAGTCGTGCGCAAACTGCTCAAATTTGAATGTTAAAATAAAATTAAACAACAAGACAGATTACTAATGGAAGTGTAAGCCACAGTGAAAGACATGGAACAACTGCAACAATCAGCAGACATAAATCGACCCATTATTCTGAAGCATAGAAGAATGCAATTGTGTCTTACATACTACAGTGTGACTACCAACTAAACAAATAACTGTCAAGATGTCTTCTGCATCAAATTATATGCATGGACACGGCAACAAAAAAAAGGCAATTTATAGATTCAAGGAGCTTAGGGCATTAAAGAGAGGCCTAAATATAGTATGGGTCTAAAAAGCAAGAAAAGCATAATCATAAAAAATATAACAGAATATGGCCCTAAATAGGGCTGATTGGAGAAGGATTCATGTAGCCCACCAAAAATAAAAGCACTATACATTGTCCAAAGAGTATTTAGTGTACGCTCAAACATACTAGTTGAATAATGAACACTTCCTACAAAAATCTAATACTATACAATGTAGATTCTATATGATACTAAAGACATCTGTGAATAGTCTTTTTTTTTTTTTTGATAGTTATGAATACTATCTATATAGATATGTAAACTAAATGAAACTTTTTTTTTATAAGTAAGACTTAACTGAAGAATAAAAATTTTAGATGCAAAGTTTCCTTGTTAAATGTATAACCAAATAATAAGAAAAAAGAGTGCATAACTTTTGTCCATGAGTAGTTAATTTGCAAAAAGTACCTATCATTTGCTAGATTCCAAACTTCCTGCCTCAGTTCTGGAGGTGTTTCAAGAATGGCAAGGTAGTTAAATATGAATTTATGAGGATGTTCAACATGACAAACAAATCCCATCTCTTTCAATATATGTCTTTCTGTTCTGCTCAAGTCAGTCTTGAGGTCATGATACTTCTGTTAGAAAAGAAATAGGAAAAACAAAGAAACCATGAGAATTTACTGCTTTTTTTTTTGGGGGGAGAAAAATACGAGGACTATATAAGTGCAAAGACACCTGAAGTGCTAAAATTAACCACCTATTCAGACAAAGCTATTATACTTGGTGGTTGCCAAAAAGAAAAAGAAGAACAAGTAATGAAAAATTCAACTCTTGTGCCAAAGAAGAAAATGATTAAAAAAAAAAGGTAATTCCATGGAAAAGAAGGTGGGTGCTTAACCTGCGAACCGATCTCCAAATGCTCTATAGGTGAGTTCTCCATCCTACATTCCATTCTATGGAAAACAATAAGGACTTGTCTTGCTTTCATTGGGCTTTCCTCGAGCTTTGATGCAAGCCACACGCAACTCGCAGCAACTTTCTGCAAAAAATTATCATATCCCAGAAAATTAAAATATCCAAGTTAGAAACACAACTATTATTCATTTGTTGCCAAGAAAATGTAAGAATAAAAATACATTCTGGAAAACATGGACCTTAATTCAATGAAGCTCAAGGCAACTGTTGGTCTTGGCAGAGGTGAATTACTGATACAAAACTAGTGCTAAATTATCAATTATCCCCAAGCCTTAAACTAATAGAAAACAATGTAATTTAATCATCTAACAATAATTCTAACACTCCCCTCATGTATAATCTCAAACTCTCCCTTAAGAAGCAAGGCCCAACATGTGGGATTTTTAACATTTTTAATGAGAGGTGGAGTGAAGGTAGCGTTCAAACTCATGACCACCTTCATTGATAACCTGATAAATCACTAATTGTCCCAAAAACTTCAACTATTACGAAATGGTGAATTTAACCATAATTCTAACAGCTAGAACATCATGGATACATTTCAAAGAACCCCTTTTCTTTCCTACATTTATTCTCTATGTAAAGAGAGAATGATAAGAGACAAAACTTAACCTTAACATTGAAGCGGGCAAACGATTTCTTGCAATAGAAACGATGGAATAGAACCTGCCCGGTCGCCACAACCTGAGGTCTGTAAGTACAAAGATTAAGGTAACATATGAACCAACAAAATTGAGAAAAGTAAACAATTTCATAAACCCAACATATAAAGAAATCAAAAAAAAGAGGATACAGTTTAAGCAAGATGCCACTTTTTTGGATGAGATCACAGCCATAGATTCGTAAGGTAGTTTCAGTTGCTTCATCAATGCCATCTTTCCTAGAAGGTGAGTTCTTTAGTTGCTCATCGGTTAAGTAGAAATTGTCAATCGCCGTGTATATCATTCTAAAACCAAATAACTCAACAAAACTGCCACAACATAGCAAATAAAATATTTTAGTATAACATACCCATCAATTTTTTTTTTTTCTTTTTTTTAAGTCACAAACTTGAAACTGTGTATAAACATGAATGAAGCATTTAGATTGAGAAAATTTGGAGGTTACCTTAATTATTGTATGGGTGCCGAACCTTGAGAATCTCTAGATCCTATCGCCGTTGAAATCGCCGGAGGGTGGCTGGTCTGCCCGTTGGGGGTGTACCGGTGGTATTGTGGTGAATGGTGATGCAGATTGCAGAGGCCATTGGGGGTTTGATTTGGTTTTAAAGTTTCTTAAAATGATTTTTTTTTTGAAAATATCACTGAAAGCCAAACTATTTTGTTAGTTAGCACAATTTGAAACTATTTGGATATCTAACAACTCAAGACCAAAGGACTCGATTTTGAAGTTATAATTCGAATATAACTTACTTGATTTTCCCATCATGCAGCAGCTAAGGTGGATACTTGGTCCACGTAGGCATCGAACTCGAGTCAAATGGACTTGAGTTCTATTTATAGAAATCGAGTCCTAAGGACTCTATTTAGTGTTGCTTCCTTTTGCTTCAAGAATGGGAGACAAACTTTCTTGTTCTTCCAAGCCCCAAAAACCCATGAACAAAACCCAAAACAAATACCTAATCGGTTTGGATCTTCTCTAGAACTCCAACATGTTTTTCTCCTCCACTGGAGCGGCAGCGACATCATCAAAGTGACGACAAGAAATCACACTCGCATTAAGTCCAATCTAATTTCCCTCGCCTGAAGCCTTCGCCGCCATCGCCTGAAGCTTTCATGCCTGGGTTTAGTCAGAGTCACTGCCTGGGTTACTTCTCCTCTAGCAAGATCTTCTCTAGACTCCAATGTGTTCTTTTCCTCCACTGGAGCGGCAACCACATCACCAGAGTGGCGCTGAGAAACACACCCATATTAAGTCCAATCCGATTTCCCTTGCCTGAAGCCTTCGTCGCCATCGCCTGAAGCTTTCGCCGCCTCGGTTGCTTCGTTATTGCTTCTCTAGTGCTTTGCCGTTGAGTATTAGGTGGTAAGAATTGCTGGGTACCAAAATCGAGCCTTAGAGCAATCTCATAAGCTCTCTCAAGAAAAATGTTATTTTAACGCGTCAAAAACCTACTTTATTATTTTAGCACATCATTTTACAACATATCATTTATCAGATGTTCTATATTTTTACAACTTCATTTAAATATTATTTCTTAACTCTTTGTTATTATTATTTTATTCTTTCTTATTATTTGTTCCTACCGGCCAAATTCTTGTTCAAACGGTAACATTGCATTCTTTTTCAAAAATTTTGGTTCTAACCAACGGTAACATGTTCAAATATTCAACCTATTCAACTGTCATTTTTTTTTAAATCCATATTTTCCATTTATCATTTTAAAAAAATAAAAATAAAAACTTTAGAACCTGCCAGCTTCCCAAAAGAAAAAAAAAAAAAAAAAACCCAGAACCTGTCACGTTCAAATCAAAAAAATAAAAAATAACATTCACACAAAACCTGTCATCTTCATTTCAGGAAAAAAAATGTTGAAGTTGAACCTGTCACGTTCAAATAAAAAAAAATAAAAAAGAACCCTCACAGAACCTGTCATCTTCAGGAAAAAAAATTGTTGAACCTGTCATCAACTTATATCCAATAACATCAACTCAAATTTTACACACATAGTTGGCTTAAACAGATGGTACTTAAACAACATCAACCTGTCAAATTTACATACTTCCTTGATCACAAATGGTACTTAAACAAACATACTTGAATTAACACAACACAAATGATACTTAAATAACATCAACCTGTCAAATTTACACAAATACTTGAATTAAATAGAGTTGAGCTTGCCACTTCCTTGATCACAAATAGTACTTAAATTTAACACAACACAACAATTGGCTAGTACTTAAACTTAACATAACGAAACAACATAGCCAATGAGTTTTAATGGCAACTTCATAAACAAAATAAAACAAATAAACCAAATCAAAAGTTTTAATGACAACTCCATAAAAAGAAGAGGAGAGATAAACAAAACCAAAAGTTTTCACAACTCTCCTTCTAATTGCCATAAATGATCAACAAGATTCTTTTGGAGTTGAGAATGAACTTCTTTATCCATAATGCGTTGATGAACTTGAATGAACTCCGAAAATTCATTTGTCCGCTCACGTGACATTGGTGTACATGAAATCTCATCAATTTGTTCATAATTGAAGTCCACTGCTTCAGCTTCATCACGCTCATCTTCAATAATCATGTTATGAAGAATTATGCATGCTTTCATAATGTCATGAAGTGTTTCTTCATAGAAAAACCGTGCAGGTCCACGTACAATTGCAAATCGCGCTTGAAGCACTCCAAATGCACGCTCTACGTCCTTCCTATATGCCTCCTGAGTTTTTGCAAATAATTTTCTTTTATCTCCTAGTGGAAATGAGATTGTCTTCACAAATGTTGACCATTTTGGATATATATCATCAGCAAGATAGTATCCTATTGTGTAATCATGACCATTAACTGAGTAATTAACTGCAGGAGCACGTCCTTGTGCAAGCTCAGAAAATAAATGAGACCGGTCCAACACGTTAATATCATTATTGGACCCAGGTAATCTCAAAAAAGAGTGTCATATCCAAAGGTCATATGAAGCCACTGCTTCCAAAATAATAGTTGGCTGACGAACATGACCACAATACATCTCTTTCCATGCAGTTGGACAATTTTTCCATTTCCAATGCATGCAATCAATACTTCCCAACATGCCTGGAAATCCACGGTTTTGGCTATGAGCTAACAATCTAGCGATGTCTTCATTGTTTGGTGACCTCAAGTATTGCTCTGAGAAAATAGCAACCACTGCTGCAACAAATTTTTTCAGACTCATCATTGCAGTGCTTTCGGCTATTCTCACATATTCATCCAAAAAATCAGCTGTTACTCCATAAGCAAGCATCCTAAGTGCAGCGATCATCTTTTGAAGGGGAGATAGACCAAGCTTTTTGGCATTATTTCTTTTTTGGATAAAATAAGGTTCGTGAGCTTCTACTTTAGATAGGATTCGGAGAAAAAGAGAACGTCTCATTCGAAATCTCCTTCGAAATACTTTGGGAGGATATACAGGTTCTTCAGCAAAGTAGTCATCATAAAGCCGTTTATGGCCTGCCAAATGGTTACGGTCGATATACCGACGACGCTTACGTTGTGATGTCTCACCCATAAGAAGTTTTATAATTATCTCATCATCATCTGAGTCATCATCAAGCAATTTACAAAAAAAAGAACGACCCATGGAGATAAACTAGAAGAAAACATTGGAAAACAATTATCAATATAGATGCAAGAAACATAATATCAAATGAAATCGATAACTTTAAAAGAAGGTTTGATCATTATGTAAAGAATATAAAATTTTCTTTAAATACAAACATGACCTAAGATGAGATCCTCTCCTATCTTCTTCTAGCACTTAAGAATTGTAAACCAATAGATACATTTCAACAACAATTAGAAGAGCCTACGAGTCAAGACAAGCATAGAAACTAAAAGAAAATAAAACCAAATCAGCACCAATAGCACAGCAGCAACAATAGCAAAATAAGGTTGAAACAATAGAAAATATAACCAAATCAGCACCAATAGCACAGCAGCGTCAATAGCAAAATAAGGTTGAAACAATAGATACATATAAACTTATTTTCTTTAGCACATGAAGTTGGATTTGGTGGAGGCATGAGGAAGAATGAACAAGCTAACCTACTGCTCCCACTATTTTTACAAGCTAACCTACAAGCTAACCTACCAGGCATGAGGATGTGGTTCCCATGAGAAACACTAAAAGATAAATAACAACCAAAACAATGGTTGACACAGTCCACAGACATCCAGTATTCCCACAAGGAAACCACCCACACTCTTGACAACAACCTAGCAATTAGAAAAGCAACACAACAGTTCCAAACCAACATATCTGATCCAACCATGGAAGATTAAAATGTTAGTACTTTACAAATTTACCTATTCAAGATTTATTTATGGGGCCATGCTTGAACTTCAATTGAAGTAAAATTCACATGATTTTAAAGGTCTAGTTAGGTGTGTTTGGCTTAAAACAGTTTTTTATTTGGGCTTCTATTCAGTAATTTATGGTCAATTTTCTATTTCATAGCAAAATTGTAACTTTTGCAATTCCTATGAATTAAGGATATTTTGGTTGTTTAGTTGATTCTAGGATTTTCTAGGAGATCTTAAATATCTTAAGTTTTATTTTCTATGGGATGCACTACTTGATTGGGGTAGGGTGGAAGCAAAGGAAGAAGCAACTTGTTTTTGATGAGCTAGGAATTGGGCATACTCTTCCTTTGGTATGGAGATCAATTCTATCTCTAGAGTCATCTTGTGAGTTTAATGTAGTCGATGGAGTAAGTTCAAGCACAAAATTCATGATAGTTTTGTGCCTTTGAATACAAAATTGATAATAACTTGTTAAAGAAAATCCCATATTAAAAACTGTTTTAACCTTAGGATACATATAACTAAACCTTCAAAACCAAATTATTTTTAATTTAATTGAAGTTCACATGTTGACCATTAGAAGAATTTTGAGGTAGTAACAAATTAATCTTCATCAACCCCTAAAAAAAATAGAGTAACTCTATAACTAAAACATAACATAAATTGAGGAATAATTAAGAAACAATAATTATGAAATTCAACTCACATAAAACACATGCCAAATGAAAATAGACAGCCAGAAAAAAAAAAAAATTCAATTATGCACAGCTGTGAAACATAGAGTTAAGGATAAACTTGCCTACCAACTTCAATCAATAATTTTAACAATTACATATTAATAAATATAATAGACCTAATATGCTTAACTAACCCTTCTTAATAATTCCAAATTAAGTGTATCTAGAAGCTAGCCCCTAAGTTCAATGAGCCCCTAAGCTAGCACATTTGAAAATTTGAAAAATGAAGGAATAGAGAGATTGAACATAGAACCGAAACCTGTTCAGTGGGTGATAAAGAGCTTCCAAAATTGAATCCTTCAATCTGATCACTGAATTCCCAGCCGCATTTAAGTTGAAATTTGTAAAAAACAAAATGCACAAATCAATTACTAAGCAAAAATTGATCCAATCATCTTGAAAATTTGAAAAACAAAGGAATAGAGCTAATAAACCAAGAACCCAAACCTGTTCAATAGGCCATAAAAAGCTTTCAATCTGATCCTTAAGCTCAAAACCTCATTTGAGTTGAAACTGATTAAAAAAAAATCCAAATATAAAACAAGAATAGCACAGCAGCATAATAAAATACACGACATTTTAGAGTTTGCATCCACCAATCTTCAAACACTTACTCCAAAAACTATGAATCCCATAGCATATCATAGTGGACAACGAATCAAAATAATTGAATCTCATATACTTACAGTTCTCAAGGAAACCATAAAGCTTAAGGTAGAGCTTCTCTTATTTTAGAAATACATCATTCTACTTTGATCTAACAGTTTCAGTTTCTTGAGAAATTTTAATTAAGCATAGTTAACAATTTCTTGTAAGTGCTCATACAATCAGAAATTACTTTCACAGTAGAACATTATTCGTCTTATTATGTTGTCCATGCACATTGAATCTTTTCATTTACTGAGTTGAAGTCTATTACTTATTCATAGCTAATTACCAATCATGATTGCACAAGTTTCTGTGAAAAATTAAGAACTGCAAGTGCATTCTTCTTTTTCATTTAACAGTAGAAATAGATAAATTAACTATAATTAGTGAAGTAACCATAAGGAACAAACCTACACCAATATTTTATGGTTTTGGGGAATTCACGTACTAACAAGTAGTCCAAGCCACATGAACATGTGTATCAAGGAAGGTGGGGGATAAAGGTAAATGAGCTAAAAGCATACATTCTCATGCCAACAATTATACAATTATATAGTAGGTAGATATCTTGGTACTTAATAAAGGGCAATTAATAAGAGAAGACATAATATAAAAAATACACGACATTTTATATAAGCTAAAATGTTAGGATTACATAATAAAATAGTCTAGACCTTTTGCTAAGATCACAATTTACATATAAAATCAGTTACATCCAAAAAATGCCACAAAATACATATCAAGGCCTACAATAAGTTCCTACCCAAAAAAGAAAGGCCTACAATAAGTTCCTACCAACAAAAAAAAAGGCTTACAATAAGTTACTACCAAAATAAGGTTGAAATAAGAGCTTCCCAACATCATCTCAACCCAACGAACTACTTGATCTTTGTTTTGCAAGGATTTCCTTTTTGAGTCCATCATAAAAAGTTCTTTGGTCTTCATTCATGCCACTTGTGTCTAGCATCATAATTCTTTCATTCTCTTTCAACTCTTTCAAGCGAACATTTTCCGCTTTGAGACGAACTCTCTCTTTTTCTTGTGCATAAGATTCGTCAAGCATTTTCATTTTCTTTTTCAAATATTGCGTTGCAACATCTTTCCCATCATCTTTTCTCTTTCGATTAGCCTTTTCAGCTTTTCTACCTATTGGCCTCTCGAAATTCGTAGTGTCACCAACCCCCCTTCCTTGATCTATTGAATCTGGAGTTTGAGGCATTTCTTTCCTTGAATCTTCCCTAGGCATAGTAGATGCCCACTTGGGAAAATCCTTCAACATTTGCCAACAATGTTCATATAGGAAAAAGTAACTGTATAATTCTTTAAACAATTCCCTTGCTATCTCAATCTAAAAAAAATTAAATAAATATAACATAATTAGTTTCTTCAATCATTTCATTTGTGTTGTAAATCTAAAAAAATTAAAGACCATTGCAAAATTTATACTTTCATTTCAGCAGTGGTTCCACTTTCATTCTTTGCTTCAATCTTAGCTAAGGAGCCACAAAATCTAACTGTTTCCCTATTAATCACTCCCCATCGGCTTGTTAGGGATGAAATACTACACGTAGAGTCAGTCCTATGGTCCTTGAAGTATTTTGCAACTTTGCCATAAAACATTGTTTTATGTTGCTCATTACCATGCACAGGATCGACACTGGTATTGAGCCATGTTGCTACAAGCAGCTTGTCTTCCTCAGGACTGAAGCCGGCACCACGTGATGTTTTTTTTCTTAGAAGTGGCAACTTCATCATCCATTGGAGAATCTTGGACTAACACAGGACTATTTTCAAATAAACCGAAAAGTTCATCCTCACTATTAATATTCCCTCGTAAGACATCAGTGAACGATGAATACTGTCTTGAGTCCATGCTCTAAATGCTGGAATTAGAATTTAGAATTTAGCCTAAATGCTGGAATTAGAATTTAGAGCATGGACTATTAGAATTTTGTAGTGTCTAATAGATTATTCGTAGTGTCTCATAGCCTAAATGCTAGAACTAGAATTTAGAATCCGTAGTGTCTCATAAATTTGCATCCAAGTAATCATTCGGTAAGGCAAAAGAATTGAAAAAAAAAAAATTAAATAACACAGCACACAACAAAGAAACACCCAATAAGGACCCATCAAAGTTTAATCTTGTTGACCCTAATGAGAGAAACACTATGGGTGTACCTTCTGGGGGTTGGGTTGCTATTCGGTTTCAAGCAGATAAACCCAGGTATGAAATAATAACACCATATATTAATGCTAATTTGGACACACATATCTATCATATTCAAGTATTCAACTAATTTTGCTGTTAAATGTTAAGGAAATATGACTTAGACGTACGCTGCTACAGATATTTGGTAGCCACACTTAAATAACGAAATACCAAGAATAGATGTAGACATCGAAATACCGAGAATCACAGAGAAGATGGAGAACTTACCTGTACGGCGAATCGGCGATAGTGATACTGAGATGAATTTCCGATCAGCTATACCGAGATGAACTTCCGATAGGCGATACCGAGAGGAACTTTCGATCAGCGATAGTGAGATGACTTCCGATAGGGATACCGAGATGAACTTCCGATCGGCGAATCGGCAATACCGAGATGAACTTCTGATCGACGATACAGAGCTTGAACTGCGAATCAGCGAGTCTGAGATGAACTGACCCGATTCGGTGTGTGAGATAACAGAATAGAGGGTAGATCGCCAAAAAAAAGGGGAAGAAATAGGGAAAAAAAAAACCGGTGGAATTTGTAGGATGGTAGAGTAAATCGGTGGTGGCTTAGATTGAACTGCGAATCGGCGACATTGAGATGAACTTTCGATTCGATGTCGCCGATTCGGTGTATCAGATCAAAGAACAGAGAGAAGAGAGCCAAAAAAAAGGGGAAAAAGGGAAAAAACCGGTGAACCTGAAGGGAGTATGGGAGAGAGCAAGACGGCGGTGTGAAGCTGCAAAGATGGCGGTGTGAAGCTGTGTGAAGTTGCAAAGAGGGCGGTGTGAAACTGCAAAGAGATAAAAGGGAGAAGAAAAGAGTGTGTGGGAGAGTGTAGATGTGAGGCAGAAAAGGAGTGGCTATGAATGTGATAGAGGAATTATATTTTAATGGGTTTCAGAGGGAGAGATAAATAAAATAATAATAAACATATATAGCATTTCAGTCCGTACCGTGTTAAAAATGGAAGCGTATTGTAGCATGTTCCATATTTTTAGCACATATAACACACCTGATGAAGTTGTGTTTTTGGTGTTTGGTGTGTCAATTGCCAAAAATTTGGCATTTGACACACCTGATGAGAGTGCTCTTATAGGCTCAATTTCAATTTAAAAGAATCGACTCTGTAAGGCTCGATTTTCATGCCTACGTGGACAAATTTCCACATCAGCTGTAGCACGATGTTGAAATCGAGTTCAGTGTACTCGATTTAGCATTCCAAAATCGAGTCTAACAAACTAGAGATGCTAGTTTTCCTAAATAGTTTGAAAACGATGTTAACTAACGAATATGTTTGAGAAATGATGTTATTTTGAAAAAAAAAAAAAATACTTCTTAAAAGCTTTGGGTTGAATCAAGTTTAGGTCAACAAAACTACCCAAGTAAGTGGATTTCCTTATTTCAAAATTTTTTTTTTTGCCTTGTTTATCTCTCCATTTTATATTTAATTAAGCTACATTTATTTTGTGAGTTCTAGTTAGTTTAACTCATAAAGTTTCTAAGGATTGAATAAAAGATTTAGGGTTCAATCATCGCCTACACCAAAAACCAATTGGTATCTTATCCTATGATTTACATCCTTTTTAATCTCTCAATCTTTATAAATTATTGATCTAAGATATCGAAAATCTCGCTCTTTAGTATCTCTTGGCCATCGAGTTACTGCCCATTCACCTCTATTTCTACTTTGACTAAACTTACATTCAATGTACTCTATTTAATTATACTTAATTGAAAACCTTTAGATTCTAGGGCGTCTTGCCAAATTTCTAACTTGACATTAACTACACTTTTACTTCTCTCTGCTAAAGTTATATCATATGCAAAAAAGTATACACCAAGTGAATGTACTTCCTCTTAAATCAATTTAGTGAACTTATCCATCACTAGTGCAAAAATGTAGGCTCATTGCCGATTTTTTATGCAAACCTACAGTGATAGGAAACTCACTTTGTGATTCCTCCACTTGTTCTCATACTAATTACTACGTTGTCAAACATATTTTTAACAACTTATTATACTTTAAAGGAACCTAATCCTTCTCCAATACTGACAACATAGCCTCTTTAGGGACCCAATTACATGCTTTCTCAATATCAATGAAAACCATATGAAAATCCTTACAAGCCTCTCTATATTTTTTCATTAGATGTCTAAGTAAGAAAATAGCTTCCACTTTCATCCTAGCATAAAACCAAATTGATTATCTGATATTGTTGTTTCATGTCTTAACCTATGTCCGATCACTCTTTTCCATGGTTTGATGGTGTGAGTATGTGACTCATAAGTTTAATTCCACAAATAATTTGTATAGTTTTGAAAATCCCCTTGTTCTTGTAAATAGGTATTAAAGTATTTCTCCTCCACTCATTAGGCATTTTGTTAACACTTAAGATCTCATTGAAAAGGTCTTATTGAAAAGGTTTGTCAACTAACCAACATACACCGACATCACCTAAGCACTTCTAAACTTCAATGGGGATTAAGTTCGGTCCAACAACTTTTTTTCCATTTTCATGTATCTTTTACCAAAATCATCGAGCAAATATATGGTTTTCATCATCCATTGAGTTACCCAAATCTGGGTTACCCAAATTGCTCCAACATTTTATATCATTTCCATTAAAAGTTTACCAATATAGCTTTTAAATCATTCTTTAATATGCTCTTCTTTTACTAACACTCTTTGATCTTCATCTTTATTGCACCAAACACCATTCAAGTTAATTGTTCATTTTTTTTTTTGAGATAGTTTCAATCTATAGTGTCCGCTTTTGATAATAACTCTTTATCATCATACCAAGACATTGATTGGTTTTTGGCGTAGGTGGGGATTAAACCCGAGATTTCTTATTCAATCATCAGAAACTTTACCAGTTGAGCTAACTAGAACTCATCAAATTTATTGTTCTTATATACAATGAAAAGAAGAAGTTAGGGAATGCAAAATAAAATTATAAAATTGGTGTGCAATCCAATAAACTAATTTAAGAATTCCAATGACAATAAGGGTCAAAATGGGGTTTTAAGAGGGTCCATTTTGTTAGGCCTAATGAAAAAAAAAAAAAAGATTTGTATTCAACAATTCATGTCCATCATTCAACAAATAATTATAATTTACACAATTGAGCCTATTATTTCAATTTCAATAAAAAAGATTAGGTTATTTTGATAAATACATTCATCTAATTCTAATCCAATTACTCATTAATATCCTAGAAGATTTAAAATTCAAAATATTGAAATAAAGCAATGTAATAAATTTAAAATACATACATATGAAATATTTTCAATCATGAGGGTTGGGTTGGGTTATTTGGGTTTTAATTTCATATAAAGTTAAACCAAACTCAACCTAAATTTCAAAACATTCTTAAAAAAAAAATAAAAAATAAAAAATAAAAAACATTATAAAACCTACCCCCAACAAGCAACCTACAAAAAATCAATACGAGAAGTTAGATTAGGTTGTATTAAATCGATTCCTATGATTGATGTTTTTTTTTTTTTTTAATTTTTTTATGAAACTATGATTGATGAATTGAATGCACATACCTAGATAAATCTAAAAAGTTAATTCAAACTTTTCCAAAATAAAAAATGAAAACCCTCCCCTTCAAAAATTAAAAATAAAATGAAAACCCTCCAAGATTTTTTATTTTATTTTTGATCAGCCCTCCAAGATTTTAGCTCTGCTCGTGTGATGGAGACCCCAACCCAAACCAAGTGCACATGACTCGAAGCCTTATTCTAAACACAAGCCTTAATTTATAATAATAATTATTATTATAATAATAATTATTATTATAATTATAATTTTTTTTTGTTTTAAATTTTAATCCAACCCAAAGCTAATTTTTAATTTTTTTAAAAAAATTAATACAATTAATCACAGTCTCTAAGTTCGGTAACCCTAACTTTTTATAAATAAAGCCCCAATTATTTACCGCCTATAATTACTCCAACACCCACGAGGAGTAATAATATAATAATAATATAATAATAATAATTTTCCCAATTAATAAATAAAATAAATAGTATTAATATAAAAATCCGTCATCACGACCCTTATTCACTCTCTCTCTCTTTTTAGGAACCTCACGGGCGAACCCCCCTTTGAGCTTCTTCTCCTCCACAAAAACCCTCGTCTACTCTACTCTAGGGTTTCCCTATCTTTTTAGGGTTTTTCTTCTTCCTCTAGGGTTTTACTATTTCCATTTTTTTTTTCTTCTTCTTCTAGGGGTTTTTTTGTTACTTCTTTCTCATTCTTTATTAGCCTTATTCTTTTTAGGGTTTCTATTTTGTATCTCTGGAAAAAAAATTATATCTGTGGCCGTGCTTGGATCTGGATCTGTGAGATAACATCACCAATGGATACTCGCAAAAGAGGAAGGCCTGAAGCTGCTTTCAACGCTAATGGCGGCTTCAAGAAGTCCAAGCAAGGTTCGTACTTTTTTTCTCTCTCTCTCTCCAATTATGACATGTTCCAATGCTGTGTTGCTCTGCTTGGTTTCTGAGAAAGTAGCAGAAAACTGTGATGTTTTAGTACTGTTATGAACTTACTTTAGGGTTTAGTTTTTTCTTTGTTTTTACTGCGCTGGGCTGTTCTTGCTTTCTTCTTGTTCTGTTTAAGTTCTAATTTTTTTTTTAGGTTTTTATTTTTTATTTTTTATAAAAAAAATGTTTCTTTTTGTAAAAATTGAGTTACTTAGCTTAGCCACGTGTATGTGCAGCGATAGTTAATAAATTGTTTGTGGGGGGTTTTTAATTTAAAGCAGTACGTAATCAATTTGTTTTTGCATATGGGGGCAATTAATGCTAAAAGTTTATAATTTTAATTGTGTACAAGCTCTAGGGCCTGAATGGTCCCGAAGGGTCTTCTAGTATATGTTAATAGTGTTTGCGACGGACTCTGATTAAAACTCATTAAAAAGGTTTTGAATATAAGGGTTGGAAAACTGAAGAAGCTGTTAACAATGTATGTGAGAAGATGTTCCTATGAACTACTTAATCGATTGCCGGATAAATTTTCATCTGGGTCCTACTCCTTGAAAAGAAAAAAAAATGCATATTCTTTTGCAAAAGATTAAACTGGAAAAAGTTAGGCAATCCTTCTTTGGTTTTATGTTTGGGCAATTCCTTCAATCCTTTGTTGCAATATACAAAACATGTGATTGCCAAGAATCTTGTAGCCAACTCGCACTTTCTGGTGTTTCCAAGTTCCAACAGAGTTTTCTGGGGTTCAAATCCCTCCTCACTTAATATTTTAAAAAAGCTTCTTTATTTTCACTGGTATTTCTTAATTATGGGGTGGTTTGGGAATGAGGTGGAAAGTTGATAATAATATTTAGGTTGCACTAAACTTTAATGCACTAGCACTCTATCTTTATTAAGGTATTGGATAGTTAAAATTGCCCTTTTTCACTTTGGAAACAGAAGAACCAACTCATTAAAATATACACCTATTGATAACATGTAGGTAACCTAAACAATGTGTTCATATAGACTATTTGGACTTTTATTTTTGTAGAAAAGAAACTTTTTCCCCCTTTTGTGAGTGAAATTTTATGAAATTAAGATTTTAATGAGTTTCTGATAGTCAGAGTAATTACATTAAGAATCCAGATGAATTAACCGAGAAAATGTAACTAATTTTTTGCAACAGAAATGGACTCCTTATCTGGTGTAGGAAGCAAATCGAAGCCATGCACCAAGTTTTTCAGGTTCAAATCTTTTTCTCATCTAAATAAAAATTTGAGCTGTCTTATCTTTTTCTAATGTTTGTAAATTATTATAAAATTTACAATTGTGCGAGATAATAATTTGAAACTGCACTAATGAACTGGGGATTCATAGCTTTTATACAGGTACATGCTGTGCTTTGGTCTAATGAAAATGCTATGTAACAGAATAGAGGTTTTATTAATGAAGTACAAAAGATAACCATTTTCCTGAAAAAGAGTTGGTGCACTAAGGATGTTACATTGAGATTTATCTTTTCCCCCACTTTTAATGATTTATACTGTACCTTATAGCTAAATTGAAGTCTTAAGCACTTCCCCACCAATCCAGTAAGATATAATTTAATGGTAATTTCTCCATCTTTTAGTGGATTGTTACAGCAATTGAACCCACCATTCTCTCGGTAAGATGTATATGTTATTATGTTGAAATCTGATAAATTTCATTCCATTCTTAAATAGCTAGACAAATAATTTTTATGAAGATTTTTTTTTTTTTTTTTTTTACTTCCACAAGAAGAGAAACGGAAAAAAAAAAGGGGGTGTTTGCTAATGTCTCCTAATGAGTCCTTGTCAGTAGCCTTGTATACTTGTCATTCTTTTCAGTATGAGTTTTATGTCCTTTTATTTATATGTTTTAACTTGTTTTTTGAGAGGTAGACTGCCTTATTTTCTCCTTGTATAAATACATGTTTAATAGCCATTTTAATTAATAAAAACTGAGGAAATTAAGTCAAATAAATTCGTATTAAAAAATTGCCAAAAAAAAGTTTTTAAAGAGCTGGGAGATCAACTTTATACTGCAAAACTATCTTTGTGAATTTCATTATTGTGTCATTGTCTGATGTTTCATAGAAGCTTTTATCTTATATTAATTGCTGATAATGTTTTGTAGGTTGATTCTTGCCTTATATGAGCCCCCCCCCCCCCCCTTTTTTTTTGGCTTTGTTGCTTAGGTTTATTGTCACTAGATTTGAATAATTATTAGAACCAATATCTTTTATTTTGTTGGTTTCTTTTTGTTGGCGATTCTCAGAAACACATACAAAACACAATGATAAGGAATTGATTCCTTAGAATAAGACACAGGATTATGATGTAGGAAGAGGGTAGAATTAAAAGGATTAGAATGGTGAAACTTAGTATTACTTTGTTTCAAAATAGGGAATAGATTGTTGTCTGTGGTTTACTGAATTTCAACCCCTTTTGGCTTCCAAGAAAGTTCTGATTTGGCCTTTTAGGCCGGTTATTGTTCACACACACACACATATTGAAATCACTTCATTCTTGCCCGACTGCCTTCTCTCTCTTTCTACCTGTCCTAGATGCCTAGGAAGGCAAAAGCTTGTGGTTTTAGCTATATTACAGTAAAGAAGTTAATCAATAGGGCAATTGTACATGGAAGGAAAATGCTTAAGTAACCTTTTAGTTTCTACTTTATGGTGATGGCAGTTGAATCCTCTTAGATCCATTCCATTCAACTTTATGTGGAGCAATTAATTCCAACAATTTAGTCTGATGTCTAATAAAGTATGAAATTGTAATCTAAGTTTTTGTTTTTTGAGCTTCTAGCTGAGTGTTAATTGTTGGCCTCCATTTAATTCAGTATCCAAGAATTCATTCAGATGTGGCAATCTTGCTTGTTATAGTGATGTCCTTGGCCTTTATAATGCTTCAGATGCAGTATTTTGTTATCAATTGTTTAGAGTGATCTGACACGTGCTTTTGATTGCAGCACTGCTGGATGTCCCTTTGGTGAGAGCTGTCACTTCCTGCACTATGTTCCTGGTGGCTATAATGCTGTAGCACAGATGATGAATCTAGCCCCTGCCGTTCCTGCAGCTACTAGAAACATGTCAGGTCCTCCCCCAGCCATCCCAAATGGCTCTACACCTGCAGTTAAAACTCGCTTGTGCAACAAATATAATACTGCCGAAGGCTGCAAATTTGGTGACAAATGCCATTTTGCTCATAATGAGTGGGAACTAGGTAAGCCTATCGCTCCATCCCACGAAGATCCACGTGCCATGGGACCACCCATGCCAGGCCGTATGGGTGCTCGAGTGGAGCCACACCCAGCAGTCCCAGCCTCTAGCTTTGGTGCTTCAGCCACTGCCAAAATCAGTGTTGATGCATCTCTTGCTGGAGCCATCATTGGTAAGGGTGGGGTGAACTCCAAGCAGATTTGTCGCCAGACAGGAGCCAAGCTTTCAATTCGAGATCATGAGTCTGATCCGAATCTCAGGAACATTGAACTTGAGGGGACTTTTGAACAGATTAAGGAAGCAAGTGCCATGGTAAGACAGCTAATCGAGACTGTTTCATTGTCTGGTCCCCCAAAATCCCATGGAATGATGCCTGGGGCTGCGGCTCCGCCAGGAAGCAACTATAAGACTAAGCTGTGCGAAAATTTTACCAAAGGATCTTGCACCTTTGGAGAAAGATGTCACTTTGCTCATGGTGCTGCTGAATTGCGTAAGTCAGGAGTGTGAAGGCTCATTCTGGTTTTCCCCTCTTTAGTGTTACGCAATCTTGTATTAGTGGGAGGTATGTCTGGATTGGCTATGTAGCGCAACGTAGTAGATCGAAGAGATAATATCTGAGTTTTTGGGAATCTGGTTTATTTAAAAACGATCATAGCTTTATTAACCGTAATTTACATTCTGATAACTTTTGTGTTTGCCATTTTGCTAATATTTAACGTGGTATTGGTATTTGTGGTTATATCTTCCTACTTATATATGATGAATTTGTCGAACCTTTTCACTTTTCAAAAGATAAAAAAGGGTCAAACATTGGGCTATTAAAAGCAGATTGAACACTCGTATAAAGATTGCACTTTGCCTGATTGGCACAAAATCTTTGATTATCTTAGTGCGTCAAAGTATTATCTAATTAGAGCATTTACTAAGTTTTCTTTTCTATGATTCAAAGGCAGATGTGAAAACTTTCCTATTTGAATAAGACCTACCCCTCATCCAATTCTTGATACTAATTCATGTTTTGGCTAAATGATAAAGAATAGGACAATGTAAATGATGAAGGGAATGAGTATTCATCAAACCTGCCAACTTGATGAAAATCTTTTCAATCCAATCCAATCCAATCCAACATGATGTTTTGGGGTTGGTTTTTGTGGGTTGGGTTAGAATTTTATTTTGAGCCTTAGGTTAAGTTTGATAGTTTATTTTTTTGGGACACCCATTTGACCCAACTCAACCCGATATCATATATAAGATTTTTATTTTTATTTTTTTTAATTACCTCTAATATTATTTTTTAGTTTGATTAATTTTGGCATTTTAATAATTAGTTTTGATGAATTTGGAAATTTAGAATATAATTTAAGCATATTATATGAATTGCAATAATTTATTATTAAAAAAATGTAGATAATTGATGAAAGCCTATTTTTTATATGACATAAAACATGTATGTACAACCCATTGACCAACCTAACCCAACACAACTCGTGGGTTGGTTTCTACACATGTGATTGGTTGTGAATTTTTCAACTCGACCTTATCAAGTTGGGTTGAAAAAAGTTATTCAATTCAACTCATGCAAACCCTTAATTTTTATATAATAATGGAAAAGTTCTATGGCCCATAGATACATTTATTTGTACTCAAAATAAATTTGAGCTCTTTCATCTATTTTTTTCTTTTAGCCAATTACCGAGCTTAGATTATTAAAATTTATTCAAAGTGCATGGAATGCTGGAATTCCAACTTGTACATCTCTCTCTCTCTCTCTCTCTCTCTCTCTCTCTCTCTCTCTCTCTCACAATGTCTTGAGAATTATAGAATTTTCTTTTTATTGTAATATTCAAAGGATTTAGTAATATTTTGATTTTTTGAATCCTTATTCTTTCTAATGAAAATTAGTGTTTGATTGGGCGTGAGCACTTAAAAGTGTGACTTACAATTGTCAACATATAATGTGAGTGACTTTTAAGTAGACATGACAAAACGAGTTAGAATTTTCTGACCTGACTTGACCCCACCTGAACCCAATTGTTTTGATCCAAAGTAAAAACGGGTCAACTGTGACTCGACCCGTGCTTTTTGCGAGTCAACCTGACCTAAACCCGAGCCATTTTTTAAAACTTTTTTTTGGTAAAAAAAAAAAATTAAGTCAATATTGATTTAATTGTTTGTTCTGAGCTTAAGGAAACAATTGAGATATTTACATAACTGCATTTAAATTAATTGAAAGATGAATAGTTGAACATTTTGTAATGAGTAAAGATTTTTAGATATCAAATAGCAAAGTACATGCCAAGATAATCTGATTACAGTACTGTGGGGCCCAACGATTTATGGGCCGAGCCCATTTATTCATGGGGAGCCCTAAGGCCCAAGCTGAAGAGGGCTACAATTCAAACTCAATAACATAAAAGCCCAAAATGGCCCAGAGATGTTGCTGAGGACAGTTCAGTCCTCGGCAGACCCTAAATTCCACCAAGAAGAAGGGCAAAAACGGAATAGGAACAAACCTGAAAGAAAATCCAAAATATCTAGGAAAATCTGCCCTTCCCATGCAAGGCTCTGACCTAACAGAGTCGTATTTGTCAGCTTTATCAACCATCCCCAACGACTTTGGGTTTGGATTGATGGGACAAGTATCAGACTTGGAAATGTCGACCCTACACGTGGACGAAGGAAAGCGAACGCAGGCTAGTATAAAAGAAAAGTAAGTAATATGGAAGAGGGGGGCTTCCAGTCCGCCTCCAGAAGAAAGACTCCAAGGGTGAAGGCACTTTAATCACATATGAACACCACAAAAACCCACCGCTGGGTAACTAGGGTCTAGCCTTGCGAACCCACTCTCTACAAATGATATTCTTTGGGCCTATTCACGTGCGAATCCAATACTACTGCGGTTCGTCGCGAAACGTGACCCTACAATTGGCGCCGTCTGTGGGGAAGGCTTGTGCGTAAGTTCGAGCAGCGGTGGAGTTGAGCTTCTGTCGAACAAGGGTCTACGAGGATGCCTTTACGACCGGCGACACGTTGTTGTTGTTCCGACACAAGTTCCCACTAGGGGCTACGCCTCGCAGTGCCAATGACATAGCAAGTCTAGGGGCTTTAAACATCAAGTTAGCTTCCCCCACCTTATTCGAGGAGCTAACCTTTAGGAAGTAGGTAAATTAAGAAACAGAATACAAGTTTTGGACAGAACCAAGGCCTTGTATGGTCCTCGGACCCAAGCCTCTGGGGAAACCAACTACTTAAAAAGAGAATACAAGTTTTGGATAGAACCAAGGCCTTGTATGGTCCTCGGACCCAAGCCTCTGGGGAAACCAACTACTTAAAAGGGAAAACTACGTTACGTGGACCTTAGGATCTCCCCGAGGAAAACTCTCCATTAACAATTGGGTTAATTCCTAAACTACATGAATTCTCTAGTTTGTCCTCGGATCCTCAACACCAAAGGGACTAGTACGGAATGGAGCAACATATTTCCATAAGCATAAGCGAAGTCATTCGATGCTCGGTCACCCTCTCGGATGAATTATTTAGAATTTGTCGTTCTCAAACAGTATTCTCGCACTTATTACAGAACGTTCAACCGTTATCTCGGTTAGTTTCCTAAGTTCAACTTACTATGAATTGTTATTATTATTATGCCTGGTAGTGTCGGCAAATTAGAATTAGTTGGATTGTGTTTCAAAGGTTCTTGCTTTAAATATCGCCGAGGAGAAACAAACACATGGAGCACACCCATTCACAAAGTGGTGTTGCCAAAAGAATAGTATTCAAAATAAGTAAATAAATTTCCATTTTTACTAAAACAAAGAAACAGTACAGTGTACAATGAAAAGCTGGAATTAGCTTATGTCAGAGCTCACTACATAACCAAAAGAAAGAAAGATACAAGAGAATGAGATAAAGCCGAGGAAGTGGATCAGAGGAGAGGTTGGCTACTGCTCCAAGACCTTGTTCTTCATCAATGCTTTTACATGCCCATAACTCAGGCAACAAAAGAAACCCAACTTGAGCCTCACACCGCTGAAGGAAAGGTGCAGGGAGCCGGAAGTGGGGAAGCCTTCACCAAAAAGTTGCCTGCGACAAGGCAGAGACGCTGATGGTGGAGAATCTTTCTTCTGACACACCAAAATTCTGGCATGAACAGAACCTGCTTCGGATTTTGACTAGAAGAGGGAGAAACTCCATTTCCCCTCTGTCGAAGCGGAGTATTCTCTTGAATTTATGCTTCCTTTGCCCGTACCTCACTATACTGAGTCTCAGGAGGACACGACGCCTCTGTGGTGGACAGAGTTTCTTCTCCCCAACCCTCGCCTCAAACATGTTATGCTAAGGGGGGATAGCACTGGATATGGGAGTTATGATTTGGGAAGAAACTGAAGAATTGGTGCGTAGGTGAAGCAACTTTCTCTCCTATTTATTTAAAGAGATAAGGTGGTGGCATTTAATTCACGCAGCGTCCCAAGGAACGCTACAGACAAGATGGCTCTGGCTCAATCTCCAACGCCACCTGCAACCATGGGATTAAAGGAGTCTCGGAAAGGTGCACCTCGAACATTGGGACGCCAAAAAGTACTGTGTGACCAAAAACTACATAAATACTCTTTAAGTTGTGGGCCTAGTGAATTCGCAGCCCAGGTCCGTTCTGCATGGGGGCCCAGGGACAATGGCCCACGCCGAGGAATAGCCGTTGCCGAGGACAACCTCCTGCTCGGCACCTCGCGAAATACCTGAGGAAAAGGAGAAACTGAACTACAGCCTTCGAACTCAAGCCTATGGGAAACCAACTACCTAGATGATAAAATTAAGATTTGGACAGAACCAAGGTGTTGCGAAGTTCTCGGACTCAAACCTATTGGGATGCCCACTACTCGGACGGGGAAAGCCCTCGGATCAAATACTGTAAAATGTTAAGGCCGATAAAAGTGTTAGGAGGATGGCGAGACGCCCCACTATTTGGTAGCCTATAGGGACTGTTCATTCTTGCGAGGGGTATGTCTTCGGATGATTATCTCCTACACTGCATAGAGCATCCAATTCTAATATCGGCATCGTTTTGGGTAAGTATCGTTATTCACAGATAGGCATTGCTGTGTCAAATAATTCTATTAAAGTTATGGTGACATCTTTTTATTAGCAAGTATTTTGGTCTTAGTTGTCATTGGTTCAAATGCTGTATTATTGGGCCGAGCAGCGCTTGTAAACTTGTGAAAACATAGAAACAGAACATGCGAAGTAAACTAACAACAATTTTTATTAATATGAAAAATTATTACAACGTACAAATAGGGGCTTAAACAAGCCTATACAAAAGGTAAACTGCCGAAGCAACAATAATATTCGCAATACAGATAAGTAAACAGTCAGGTGCCTTTTAGACTCGTCTTCAAAGTCTCTCCAATCTCTGCCTCAGTATTGCTCATATTGAGAAAAGGACTTCCTTTAGAAAAAGTTGAAGGAGAAGGAAGAAGAAAATGAAGGACAAGGAAGAAGAAGAAGATGGAGGAGATGAATGAGGAAGATGGAGGAAATGAATGAAGAAGATGGAGGACATGAGGAAGATGGAGGACATGAGTAAAAGAAGGAGGAGAAGAAGAGGGAAAAGGTGAGAAGGAAGAAAGAGAGGCAAAAGGAGGCGCCAGTGAACGAAGAGAGGAAGAAGCAGGGGCACTTAGTCCCTACCCCAGTCCTGACTCCTAACACACTGGCGCCATATTAGATATGCTCATGAGAGAGCGGTTAGTACTGATGATGTGTGTCCTCGGCTCAGTCACGCCAAAAATGTGACGTGACGAGCTTCTGCTTCGGATTTTGACTGAAAGAAAGGCGAGAAAAATCTTAAGTCTCCGTCATCCTTGCCCTGATCGAGCCATTTCGAGTTTCGTTAGAACATGGTGTTTCTGGGAGGGGAATAGTTTTTTCATTGCTTGTTACTACGGTGAGTGTGTTTCAGGTTAAGGTATAACCGGAGAATAAGAGTAAACTCCGGAAGGAATCTAAGGGTTTCAAATTTTGGTGGGAGTAAAGGGACTCATTTGTGAGAGAAACCACTCCTGTTTCTTCTCTTTATATAGGGGACGAAGAAAAGAGTGCTTAATGAGTTCAGATCTCCAAGGGAATTTGCAAACGTAAATACGTCCGTTTCATTCCCCCACGCCATCAAAAACCGTTGAACCTGGGAGGTCTCGTAAAGGGAAGATATTAAATACGCGCTGCAGATAACCAAACGACATAAACGCATCGTACGCAAATCAAGGGGAATATCTTGTAGACCGATACATTCCCTGGGCAGATGAAGAGTCGCCAGCGTCAGTCAAGGGCTGAATTAAATGAGCTATAATAAAGGCTCGGTATTATCAAAACCCCCCTCTCCAACCAGGAAGTCGGACAGCAGGGGTTTGAGGGGCTATTGTGGGGCCCAACGATTTATGGGCCGAGCCCATTTATTCATGGGGAGCCCTAAGGCCCAAGCCGAAGAGGGCTACAATCCAAACTCAATAACATAAAAGCCCAAAATGGCCCAGAGATGTTGCCGAGGACAGTTCAGTCCTCGGCAGACCCTAAATTCCACCAAGAAGAAGGGCAAAAACAGAATAGGAACAAGCCTGAAAGAAAATCCAAAATATCTAGGAAAATCTGCCCTTCCCATGCAAGGCTCTGACCTAACAGAGTCGTATTTGTCAGCTTTATCAACCATCCCCAATGACTTTGGGTTTGGATTGATGGGACAAGTATCAGACTTGGAAATGTCGACCCTACACGTGGACGAAGGAAAGCGAACGCAGGCTAGTATAAAAGAAAAGTAAGTAATATGGAAGAGGGGGGCTTCCAGTCCGCCTCCAGAAGAAAGACTCCAAGGGTGAAGGCACTTTAATCACATATGAACACCACAAAAACCCACTGCTAGGTAACTAGGGCCTAGCCTTGCGAACCCACTCTCTACAAATGATATTGTTTGGGCCTATTCACGAGCGAATCCAATACTACTGCGGTTCGTCGCGAAACGTGACCCTACAAGTACAATTAAAAACATAGATTTAAAATTGTAGACATGTGTGAGAAACATTCACAAGTGTGAAAATAGTAAAGCCAAAGTATCAAATTAACATAAATTATGAAAGCTTAGACCTATTTTTTAATAATTTATGTTCAAAATAAACGGCTTTTCAAAATAAATTATGATATTTTCTAGAGTGCGTATTGTTTAACAATGATATGATATTCATAAAAAAAGACAATGTATAAATAAGTAAACAATCAAACTTTAATGTATATCTCAAATTGAAATACAGTACCAACCATAATTGACAATAGATTATAAAATTAATTTTCAAGATTGTAAATTTTTTATATGTTTTTATTCTTTGTTAAATGAATTATCCAATAAGTCATTTGTAATTTTGTTTTATATTTTGGGATGTTAATATTGTGTAGAAATAAAACTTGTGTATTTGTTTTACTTATCTTTGTGTTATTTTGTTTTAGATAGCAATGTTAGGATTTGTATAATTTTAAAATTATTGAATAAGTATTAATAAGTGTAGTTCATTCTTGATATAAGTAGTGAATTTAAAGTAATTCATTTTACATCAAGTAATTTATTGCATGACTTTTCAAATGGTAAATACATGTTGTTTTCTTTATATATAAAAATTCACGTGAAAAATACGGATCAACCCAACCCGACCTACAACCCAATTGACCTGACCCACCGGTTTTGCTATGTCTACTTTTAAGACAATCTGGTGTGAGTTTATAAGGGGTTGAGAGATAGGGTGACGAGAGGAATTGCCACTTGATTTAGTTTATTAGATCCAAGACCTTTACGTGCAGTCTATCATAACCAAACTTGAGTTTGGACTCTGCAGTTAGAGTTAGGATTGATAAGGTGTTAAGACACCCAAACTCGCATAAACTTGAACAAGCTCGATTAGTGGCTTAATTATCCAGTGCTATGAGAGCACAATAAGTTCATGCTCTTGGAACTCAGAATAATTACTTTTATTAGTGTTGCTTGAGCCATGATTAATTAAGAAATTTATTAATATTAGGACCACATCTTAATCACACAATTATTACATTAAAGTAAAATAAGGGAATTCAGAAGAAAATATCAAAGATGATACCACTACATAAAATAAAATGAAATATATAATACAAAAGAGTTCTACAATTTTTTTTTTTTTTTTTTTTTTGGGGAGGTGTTTGAGAAATCAGCTTGCAATATATAGAAAGAAACAGTCCTCACGAGAAGTATCAACCACAAGTTTATGGTACTGTCTACAGGAATATTACAACAGTCAACCAAGGCGTTGCACCTATGAAATGGGTTTCATCACTTCTTGCCAGCAAGTGCTCATTTAGTTTCCCTTTTGCAACGGACATTTAAATTGCGTGTACTGTATGTTTTTGCGTTCTCCTAATCTTGCAGTCTCCAATTAAGATTAAGGGCAAATTGCAGACATACTTTTAAAATATGGAGTTACCGTACTTATATTCTTTGTGGTTTTTTTTTTTTTTTTTTTTTTTTGGTTGCTGAACTTTGTGGTTTGTTCTACATTCAAACTTATGCTTTTTAAATATAAACAAACCCAAATAAGGGTTGAAAAGGAAAGTTAGAGAGAGAGAGAGAGCCAGAAGTGTGAGTGTAGAATGATCATTTACTTTAATTTTTTCTCAATATGTGATATTGTTACTTTCTACGTTATCAAATTAAATTAGCAAAAATGCTTCATATAATTAAAACATAGAGATAACTGGTTTATAAATGGATAAAGCAAACTTTGAAGTGTCATAAAATAAACCATATGATAGTTCCATGCTTAAAGGGTACACCACAAGAGTGGTATGTTTAATTTACTTTAAAATTTATAATATTCATTATTCAGTGTAATTACATTTTAAGATGCTAAAATCATTTTGGATTCTTACCAATTAAATATTTTTGATCATGTAGTAAACCATCTCCATCCCTGATCATGCAAGTTTAAAAAGTTTAAATCACATAGCAATGTCGCAATCAGGTACCAAATTTGATCTTAGGTTTTTGGTACTTGAATCTACTGATAGAATTAGGTGCCAAATTTGATCTTAGGTTTTTGGTACTAGAATCCAGTGAGGGAACAGTTGGGCTGGAGGAAGCAATGGGCCTCCCATTTTTTTTTTTTTTTTAAATTCTAAATATATAATACTCATATGTATGAGGTATTCAGCTTTATTTTAAAAATATATAGGTTTACTAGCCCCCATTCCACTTAAAATTTATTTTAGCAATTTAATTATATTTTATTAAGAAAATCAAGGTTGGAATCCCTCTGTAACTTGTAATTTCACTTTATTTATTTATTTTTTAAAAGACATTAATAATGATATCCTAATAATCATGTATAAAAGCATTTCTCTGCTTTCAAATCAAAATCACATTTATACATAACACGAAATTATTAAATATCTTATATTTTTTCTTATAAAATATAATTAAGTTGTCCTCAAAACAAAAAAAAAAATCTAATTTAACTGATAAAATATGTATCATAATAAGGATTCAATCGAAGCTGTAATAAATACCCTTCCTCATGATGGTTTTGGAGAACATCATTTTATCGTAAATTGTAATATATTGGTCATTGCAAATGAAATCTAATTTTTGAATCAGTAATACATCTTCTTATAAGATTTGTTTGGATTGAGGGGGAAGGAGGGGAGTAGAGTAGAGTAGAATTGGTTGTTATAAAAATATAAATCTTAGTTAACAAAAATATTTAATTTAGCATACCTTTGAGACCAGACCAGATTGCGTCTTTTAAAGTGAACTATGAACATCTGTCACTTCATTTGGAACCAAAATATATACATCCAATAATCCAACAGCTAAATTTGTTTTCCCCTGTTAGATCATGGATTTTCTTTTTGCTTTCTTTTTGTTTGGGATCAGCTTATTTAGCTGAAACTGAAATTTTTTTACTGAAAGTAATGTAGATAAAACTAAAAGTAAGCTGAAATTATTGAGACTTAGGAATAGTACCAAAAAGTACAATGGTATCCATGAATAATAGTAAAAATAAACTAAATAATATAAGAAACTCCCCCAATATAAGCTTATTCCAAACGCATCCTAAACATCGAATGGGCTCACAAGGCCACAACTTCTATGATAAGAAGGAACATATCTTGATGGTAGGCTTGATATTCGTATCTGTACCTCACTTATTCAAGACAGATATTGCTTAAGCATATAAGATTATATTTAGCATATACGATATTCCCTCTTTCAAGCACCATGATATATAGCACATGTCTAAAAATGTAGTGTGTTAACACTGTTCAACTTTTACTTCCTCAAATTCTCTGAGAAAGCTCATCAATTAATCTATTTAAGGCAAGGGCCTAGTATAGCAAAAGGCTTATAGGGTTGTGACTTGTGAGTTTAAATTCCCCCCTAACTATGGAATTAAAATTAGTAAAAAAAACTTTATATAAAGAAAAACATAGTCATGATATTCTTCTTCAAATTGAACTGCCACTTGCAATACACACATCCAGACACCACACCTATGGTAAACTTTTAAAATATAGATTTATTATGTGTTTTATTTTATTACACTTTTCTTTCTTGTGGTTTGAATTATATAGCATTTCTGCGTAACTTTAACGAAATTTAATGTTGTAGCAAGTGCCAATAACAACCATTGAAAAAGAATTAAAAAAAAAAATTGTTTTACTTCTACATTCAAACTTACCTTCTAAATATACACAAACCTAAATAAGGGTTGAAAAAGAAAGTTAGAGAGAGAATCAGAAATGTGAGAGTAGAATGGTCTTAATTTCAATTTTTTCTCGATCTATAATGTTGAAGCTTTCCACATTGTCAAATTCAATGAAAATTAGCAAAAATGCCTCATAAATTAAACCACAAAGGAGGTGACTAGCTTATAAACCAAACCGTCAAGTGTCATAAAATAAACCATATAGTAATTCAATTTTTAAGGGTATATGTTTAATTTACTTTAATTTTTTTTCTAAAAAAAAAAAAATTACTTTAAATTTATAATATCCATAACATTAGTTAGATGCTATCATTCATTATTTAGTGGAATTACATTTAAAGATGCTAAAATCATTTTGGATCCTTACCAATTAAATATTCTTGGTCATGAAGTAAACCATTTCCATCCCTAATCATGCATGTTTAAAAAGTTGATGCCACATAATAATGACTCAATCAGGTACCAAATTTGGTCTTAAGTTTTTGGTACTAGAATCCATTGACGGAGCCATAGTTGGGCTAGCAATGATGCAATTCGGTACCAAATTTTATTTTAGATTTTTGTTAATTGAATCTAGTGACGGAACAGTTGGGCTAGAGGAGGTCATGGCCCATTAAATAAAAATAAAAAAAATGTAAAACTCTTATGTATGAGGAAGGTATTCAATTTTATTTAAAAAGTAAGTTGCAGTTAATTTAACTAATAAAAATTTAACTGATAAAGTTTATGATGGTTAGATAAAAGATCTGGGGTTCAATTCTTATTTATATAAAAAACTGATTGGTGTCTTGATCTAATAATAAAAGAGTTATTATTATAAGCGGATGTCATAGGTTGAAACTCTCTAAAAAAAAAATTTATTTAAAAATATGTGTTTATTAGCCCCCATTCCACTTAAAATTTATTTTATCAGTTTAATTATATTTTATTAAGAAAATCAAGGTTCAAATCCCCTCCTAAAATATGTATCATAATAAGTATCCAATCGAAACAGTAATAACCTTCCTTCCTCCTTGTGGATTTGGAGAACGTCTTCTTATCATGATATATTGGTCATTGTGAATGAAATCTGATTTGTGAAGCTGTATTACCCTTCCTCCATTTGGTTTTGGATAACACACTCTTATAGTGATTTATTGGTCACTAGAAATGAAATCTGACCTACGAGTCTGTGGAAACAATGTTGTACCCAAAGAATGTGGGGGTGGAGTCCCGGGCAACAGTGCTATATATTCAATGGTAGTGACCGAATGAACTCGTATGCTAGCAACAATGTTATTCAAGGTGGTAACCCAATGAACTGGTTCATTTTATGACACTGCCCGAATCTCAGGATTGTTTCACAATTTTCAACAGAACTGGCTCTGTATATAGAATACACTTTTGAGAACATGCGAAATCTTTTTAAGTGAACTAGAAACATCTCTCAATTCATTTGGAACCAAAATATACACATCCAATAAAATCCAACAACTGAATTTGCTTTCCCCTGTTGATCAAATCAGGATATTTTTCCTTTTGCTTTCTTTTCATGAACAGGGGTAGCATGTAACATTCTCTGTGAGGTCGGACAGGACATGATCAACATATTCAACACAAATGGTTTATTAAATATTGGTTTTACAGTTGCATACACGACTTTGGATAATTCTTGTTGGGTGCACTGCACCATGAATCCAGCCCACATGTTTTTTCAAGAGCTCATTTAATGAGCATGTCTTTAATGTTTCTTATCTTTTCTTCATCATGTACAAAAGTCAGCATTAGTTATTGGACTTGGTTGGCTTAGGCGTGTTGGACACGCTGAGGAGTAAAAGAAGAAAAGGGGGTTGATGCATTAAGGCCATTCGGCCTAAAGGGAGAGCTGAAGAAATAGATTTTGGTTGAAGCAAAGTCAAGGTAAGTGGCTTGCATTTATTGTGACGAGATTTGAAGAGTGTGAAAGAGAGAAAATAAGGAAAAGATGAAGAAATAACTAGAAAGGCCATTCGGCCATTTGAAGAAGTAGAAAAAAGAGGAGAAGTCCCAGCAAGTGAGACCGAGGACGAGGTGCAGTCTGGCAGTACTGCATGAGTGAGCAAGCAAAAGAGAAGAGAAAAATAGAGAAGTAAGAGAAAATTGTGAGAAATATACCGTGAGAAAGAGAGTAGTAAGTGTTGTAATCTCTATTTGATATAGTGAAATTATTCGAAGTTTGTCCCGTGATTTTTTCCTTTCTAAGGAGAAAAGGTTTCCACGTAAATCTTTGTTTTTTGTGTGATTGTACTTTCGCTGTGCTTACTGAATTATTCACTGTTATATATTGAAATTTTGGGCCAAATTTTGGAAACAGCTTCAGAAGTTATGGCATTGTGGGCAGTGGCGACGCTATGTTTGGTTCAGGGTGTTTCCAGGAACACCCTGACCTCTGAAGAAAAAAAAAATTATATGTAATAATTTAAATTTTTTTATTTATCTACCCTTAAAAAAAAATGAGGAACACCCTCAAACTTTTTTTATGCCAGACAAACTTTGAACTAAAATCTAAAAAAAAAAAATGGTAACAGAAAATCTGAAAAAAAAAAAAAAAAAAAAAATGTAACAGAGAATATGTGAGAAAATGATTATGAAATAAGAAATATCTCTTAATTTAGACGAGGAGCCGAACTAGGCTTTGGAGGAAACAGAGAAAGAGAGGAAACTGCAGCTCTGCCGCTGCTTCTTCTTTAGAGTGAGAGAGAGATTTGAGCCATTTGTTTAGACTTTTTAGATAAGGAGAGGAGAGGACAATCCTTTTAAAAAGTTTGGTATAAATGTGGATGGATATCCTTTGGCCACGTTGATGCTTAGGTGGGGAGGCAGACCACTTTACTTTTTTTTTTGGATGAGAAATACATTTGTGATATGGCTTATGTGGGTTTGAGGGGTCAATCAAAGGCCAAGAATCTGAATTATTTGCACTTCGTACTAGGCCTGTTCAGGTACCGACCGGCACCGACGAAACCGGCCGACGTCGAACCAATCCGACCGCTTCACAAGCCACCGTAGATGTCCGGCGCGGTGGTCGGTGACGATCTGGACAAACCGAAGATGTCCGGTGCGGCAAGCGGTGGTTGTTTTGCACTCCGACGAGAAACCGCACCGCACCAGTATCTATATAAATACACACTATAATTTAACATGTATGTATCAATGTTTACAGTTTTTTATTTTTATGTTTCAGTAGATTGAAGAAAACCCAGAGAAGCCATGAAAGCAAATGCAAGGAATAGGAAGAAGAAGAAAACGGCGCTGGACTTAACATAAGGATAGGTTTTTTTCTTTTTCTTTTTCTTTTATATATATAATCTGGCACTAAAACTACGTCGTTTTAGGACCTGATATTAAATTTTAATATAAGCTCCAAAACGACATAGTTTCATCATCAGATTAAAAAAAAAAAAAAAAGTTTTTTGGCCTTTAATTTAAAACCCTAAGTTTATTCGCTCACCCTCTCTATATCTCTCACTCATCCGCCTGCCTCTTCCAGTCCCAGTAAGTCAGCAACGAAAGTCCTCAACCTCTGTCGCTTGCTGCCGCCACTTGCTGCCACCGCTTACTGCCACCACAATCTAGTGCTTGATGCCGTGTTTTTTGGAGTTTCACCCTCTCCTCTCTCCTCTTTGTCACAATATTTTCAAGAGTTTCTAGTGATGATTCTGACTTCAGATGCTCTTCCTTGCAAATGTAATGCTTTCTACCAGGTTTGTTTATGTAATTTATTTTCAATGGTTTTGTTTGATCTTTTATAGGTTTGGTTTAGTTTTTTTATTTGGGTTTCTGTGATTTGAAATGGGTATGTTTGAGAGAAAGATTGTGAATTTGTTTTCTTTTGAACTTTGTTTTTGGAATATTTGGGGTTTTTTTTTCATGAGTATGATGTGGTTTGGGTTGTTAATTGCATTGTGTTTGGTTCTTGAGAAAGTGAGGAATTAACCGAACTAACCGCACCGAACCGGTATTTTGCACCGCACCTTGTGTAGACCGGTTCCCACCCCTCCACAGGTGAGGTGCGGTTAGGGATGAGGGAAAACCGCTCCTATAGGTGCGGTGCAAAAATGCCCCAAAAAACCGGCCGCACCGCACCGTGTACAGCCCTACTTCGTACACCGATAAGGTTATTGCAATATTCAAGACAAGCATAATATATTTTTATAATAAATACAATTTTTTTAGAAGAAATATTTAGATGTGAAATTATATTAACATAGATAAATATTTTTAAATTAAATAATGGTTTTGTTAAAAATACTAAAAATTATATACGATTATAAAACTTTAAAACCATAACCTTTTTTTTTTTTTTTTGGTAGTTTGTTTAGGTTAACTTCTTTTTCTTCCTCCAAAAAAATGATTATTTATTTTTCTTTTAATTTGAGTTAAATTTAACATGAAAATACTTCTAAAATTTTATATCTTTTTTTAGTAAATATCAGTAGCTATATTCTTATTTATTTAATTTTATTATTTTTTATAATTATTTATTTATTAATTAAATTATTTATGATGTCACTGGTTTGACCACCGGTCGGACTTCGGTCTGACCAGAAAACCGGTATCTAGTCCCTTTTTCAGTTCTTTTACCATACCGGTTTTTAAAACCATGGTGGGGGGTGGATGGGGGCATAGGGCTGGGGTGAGATATTTGAATTGGGAGAAATAAATACACATGAGGTGTGTGCTAGTGCAACTAATAAACAATCATTTAATTAACCAATAATTAATTGGGGGAAGCAACTAATAAATAATAATTAATAATTTAATTAACCAATACATTATAAAAGACAAACAAATTAAATTATGTTATGCTAAACAACAATTAATAATTTTATAATTAATGAAACAACAATATAACAAATTATAGTTTATAAAAGATAAACAAATTTATAAAACAACTAAACAACAACAATTAATAATTTTATTAATATTTCAAATGAACTTATAGTTTTTTTTTTTTTTTTGAGAAAGAAATGAACTTATAGTTTATTGTTTATTCTTTTGCTAGAATTATGGACAAATATTTTATAAGAAAACCACGTACCCAAGGAACACCCTGAGAAAAATTCCTGGAGTCGCCACTGATTGTGGGAGAGGGAGAGGATAGGCTGAGGCTCACTCAAGGCCACAATTGTGATAAGAAATAACATTTCTTGGTATTGGTTTTCCTGTAGCTGGATCCTTGGAACCACAAAAATCCTTGGCTAGAATAAAGATTTTGTCATCTTTGTACTTAAAGATTTTAAAGATTTTGTCATTTCTGTACAACTTTAAAGACAGACAGAGATATCGCTTAAGCATATAAGATTATACTTTTGCAATAATGGTATTACCTCTTTCAAGTTCCACGATGCTTAGCATATGCTAAATAATTTTAGTATCAACAAAGTACAACTTTTGTTTCCTCAAATTCTCCGAGGAGGCTCACCAATCAATCTTAGTAAGGCAAGAGCCTAGTATAGCAGAAGGCTTATAGGATTATGCTATACTATGGAATTAAAATTAGTTATAAAAAAAAAAAAAAAAAAAAAAAAAAAAAAAAAAAAAAAAACTCCATATAAAGAAAAACATAATCATGGTATTCCCTTTTTTTTTTTGGGTGGCTGAATATGGCATTCTTATTGTTATTCAAATTGGATTCTAAAGATTTTGTCATCTCTGTACTTAACTTCAAGACAGATATCGCTAAAGCATATAAGATTATACTTGCAATAATGGGATTAATTACCTCTTTCAAGCACCATGGTAACATATTCATGGTATTCTTATTCTTATTCAAATTGAAATGCCAATTGCAAATACACACGTCCAAACAGAAACAAGCCTAGAAAACAAAGAAAGGGAAAACAAATACTAGACAATCAAACTAACTTCAAGTACAACACACACTACTTTATATATAGATTATAGACCACACACCATGGCCACAACCATATTAAAACAGACATTGGCATTTTTAACTGTAGTTGCCACCAGGACCAGACCCATATGATCCTGGGGGATTATTCTCTTCCACACTGGTATTATGGGTTGTGGTCCTCCTGGTCCCAATGGGGTGGGGGTGAGACTCCTCCACCACACCCTCATGAGTCACTGTCACTTGACCCAAATGCTGTCCCTGTCCAGTCCCATGTCCCGGCGTTGCTGACACACGGTGGGTCCCAGTTGTGGTCCCACCGTACGTGGCACTAGTGGGCCCACCAGCACCAGTGGTAGTAGTATACCCAGTATGCCCTCCAGCTGGAGTGCTCTCCATTTGTTTGGCTGCAGCATTGTGCTGTCTTGCCTGCTGCTTCTCCAATTCAGCTTGTGTTTTCTTCTCTTCCTTCTTCTCTGTCGCCAGTTCTTTCTGCAATGGGTCACGGGCTGTCATCCTTTCCACCTACGCATCACAATTCCACACTGTATCAAACTCCAATTATTAATTAGTGAATTTTCATAATTTCCAGAGCCAAATTGTTAATAATTAATACTGAACAATGTTTATGTATGTTACTACAGTGTGCATGTGTGATAGATTGTATGAATGTAACACACAATAGAGCCATCGAGGGACCATCTTTGTTTCATTCATTCCTTCCAATTGAGCCCATGGGGCCCTCACCGTGATACTCAAAATTAATGAACGATTCCTTTGCCACCAATTGTGATAGATATAGACGTATAATATATAGTTCATGGTGGACCATGTTTATGTATTACCACAGGACTTTAATGCCTGGCGGCAAGTAGGCCACTAACAATATTAATTTGTAATGGAATAACGACACAATAAGCAGTATCAATTGGGATGGCGACCTAGCATATAAAACGTAATGTTGATAAATCGATAACACTTTTCCATAATTGATAACACAGCCACAGAGAGCTAGCAAATATGCTTAAAGTTGATAAATCAGTAACACTTTCCAAAATTGTGTTAAATTTTTTTGATAGAAGATAGAATTCTACTCTAACCTAATCTAAGTGTATACATGTGTGAAACTTCCTCTCGAAAACTTGAACCCCCACACTCCACAAGCACATTTGTGAAGTGAACATTGCACCAAAGGTGTGCCATGATAAAATTGTGTTAAATTGATAACACAGAAAATACAAATATTATCGCATGTATAGCCGGGCCTTGATGAGCTATATAAAACAAAGTTGATAAATCAATAGCACGTTTCAAAATTGGTAACACTTAATGTAAATATTACCACGTGTATACCCGGGCCTTGACGAGCTATATCAAACGTAAATCAAAAACACCTTTCAAAATTTTTGATAAGACATAGAATGCAATATGCCTTGGAAAGATATGATAGAATTCGACTCCACATTTAGTCTAGACAAATACCTCAAAAAAATATGGAAGATATTTTTTTGTTTTGTTTTGTAGCATCAATACTCATATATAATATTAAGAAGCAGAAAAACGAAATTAAAGCAAGAATAAAATAGGGTCCGGTAGGACACACATTAAACTTTTTATTTTTGGAAGCATTTTCTCGAGAATTAAAAAAGCTGTCATTACTTTTTCAATTCTCGAGAAATTTTTTCCCAAAAATAGAAACTAATGTGTGCCCTATTAGTAAAATCCAATAAAATAAATGGAAATTAAACCTTTTCCTGCACAGTGGCCTTGCTCTTTTCCATGCCAGACTTAGCGGAGGCCGCTACGTTGGCCGCCGTTTCCTTCACGGACGATGCTGCGTTCTTTCCTGATTGCATTTTCACAATTTCTTACTTTTTCCTCTTCTCTTAGTTGTTTTTTTTTTTTTTTTAATTCAATATTTTTTGATAGTAAACACTGCGTGCCAATGGTAAACCAAAGTTTAATAGCGACCCAAATTAAATAGATTTAGAAGAGGGGCTTTGCGTGAGACACGTAGCAAGGAATTAGAGACACGTGTCACCTGTACAGATAATTATACTATTTCATCTGACACGTGTCACGTGGCACTAATTCCGCGCGCCATGCAATACATGTTTGTCAGTTTCGGTAATTTTCAGGTACGTGGCGACATGGTAAGAACTATGAAAAACTGTGGCGACACGACACGAGGCGGGAGTTGCGAGCGGGTTGAATCAAATGATTGTCCAAACCCTTTACTTTACTTCCTTTCCAAGCGTATAAAATTGGGAAAATTATTTTTTTTTAGAAAAAGTTTTAATTTATGGTGTCTATTTTTTGTGATAGTTTTTTATTATCAGACTAAGACACCAATCAGTTTTTACTGTAAGTGGTGATTGAACTCCAAATCTCTTATACAACCAACTGAGACTTTACCAGTTGAGCTAATTGGAACTCACAAATTGGAAAAATTATTGAATACTCTGAAAGTACTATAAATGTTTACTTCTTCCTCTCATATAAATTTTTAGTCCTATTATAAATTTAATTAGTGGGATCCACAGTGATGTGAGAGGAGAAAATACACATTTATAGTATTTCGAAAGTACTTAATAATTATCCCTAAAATTGAAGTGCCTTTCCAGAACTGATCCAAACCTTCATCACAGTCTCTTTCCCACAAAAAAAAAAAAAAAAAAAAAAAAAAAAAAACCCTCTCCCATTCAAATCAAATAATGAAAGCCCACAATAGATTAGCCTTATCAAAAAAAAAAAAAAAAAAAAAAAATGAAAGCCCACAATAGATTTATTTCCATAAGTATATTAGCATATATTTTGTATAATTTATTGCCTTTTTATATATGGGTCATTCTATGGTACCAGGGGGGGTACGGTACCCACTTAAAATTTTCAACCGTTGATTTCATTTGTTTTAATCCTAGTTGTTTATTTAATTTTAATGAAAACCTGTTACCGGTCAAGCATGTTCTAAAAAAAAAAAAAGACGTCTCTGCATCTCTTGGGTTCTTTCTCTCTCGCTCTCGTTCTTCAGTCTCTCGAGTTCTTGCTCTCTCTCTTGTGTTGTGTATGATGGGTGAATCTCTTTTGGCATCCCATAGCTTTACTCAGTGGTGTGATGGGTGAATTTCTTTTGGCATCCTACAGATTTACTGAGTGGTGAAGGCTTCTCAAAAAAATCAAAATCACTTTAACATAGTTGAAGGTAAGTATCAAAACGACAAAACCCTAACTCATGCAAGCTGTAAAATATGTTTTGTTTCCCCAAATTGTTTTTTAGTTTTTTGGATGTTGTTTTGCTTGACTAGTTATATAAGAATAGATGTTATGCTTAAAGATGATTAAATCTTGGAACATTCAAAATAGAATTAGGCCCTATCAAATATGCTATCTGTGTTTATAGTTTGGAATATTATGGAGTTGTATTGTTTGGCTTATAAATTTTTAAGTTAGCAATCTTAGTTAGGTGGTCTTTGAAGGACTCTATGTGTACTAAAGTGGCTGTGTTGGGCTGGTTGTTTTGTTTGTAATTTGTTTGCTCTTCAATATAATGTCTGAATTATCCAAAAAAAAAAAAAAAAAATTAGAAGTACATCTTATGCACTGGATCATGTGGAACAATGTTTAGCTACTTTCATTTACTACTTTCTATTTTAAATGATTATTGTTGATTGCACATCACTACTCTCTCTATTTTATATGTTCGAATATGCTATAAGCCTATAATTGGGGAATTTATCCCTCTATGGTGCATGTTGATTCTTAGCTAGCTTGTGGGGTTAATGATCTATTGTTTTTTTCGTCAGTAGTTTCTGCTTTGAGTTTGTATCGAGACTCCCCTGTTATTGTGCAGGGGTTTATTTTGCTTTTAGGTTGGCCTTTGTGACTTAGAGGTTGATGGTTTGTTTGTTTCATTTGTAAGGTCTGATGGCCTAGACTTTGTAAAGTTTAAAAGTGATGTTTTATCAATTAAATTGGAAAAAAAAAAGGCCTAAAGTTTTCAAAATACATTCTACAAGTGTTGATTTTGAACCCAGACCATCATGAGCCATCACTACTAATATTAATACCTTACCACTAAATGTTATCATGTATTAGCATTCACTAGATGTTATTCCACTTGAGTGTGATATGATTATAACATAAAATACCAAATAGTTAGACAAATAGTGAATTCTATAAGTTTCTTTTCATGAAAAAAGCTACCACAAAGTATTGAAAGCGAATGGAATGTAATCTAAGATAGCTTGATGGATGAATCTAAGATAGTGGGTATGGGGTATGGTATCCGCCCAAATCTTAGCCATATATTTTTATTGTTTCAATCTTGACCATTTATTGATTTCTAATACAATTTCTACACATGTATATGGACAGTGCAGTCATTCATCAGGCAAAGTTGAAACGTTCAAGGACAAGGTAGACACCATCCATCGACAAGATATTTGCAGACTTGGTTGTTAAGCATATACAACTTGTGAAAGAGCAAATTACATTTAGTTGTTATAAAGTATTAGTTGTTGGAAAAATGGAGCTACAACATGAGGATGGAACCTTTGGCGAAAAAATAGTTGCAGAAATATTGAATGTAATTGTTAAATATTGATAACATTGCACTTTGGCAGACTTTGAAATCTAAAATTATTTTGAAATGTAATTATAGCTTGCTGTTGGTTTGGTGTATTTTTGCTTTTGCTTGGTTGCTTCATTTTGTTATTTCCTAACAAAAATATCATTAGCTATTTTTATTAGAATGCATAATTTATTTGCTTCTCAATTTTACACTCTCTTTCCCTTCATATTTGGGATATCAAGTTCTTTAAGAACATGCTCTGATGCCTAAATTTGTTTTATGTTTCAATTTCAAGTTAAAACACACTGAGGCCTAAATTGTTTTAGGTTAAATTTTTTTTTTCTTCTTTATAGTTCACAGTTACAGCATTGTATGGTCTAAATATATAGCTTCTTTGGAATCATTTAGAGGATCAAATGTTTCCTAACAAATAACGTTTGCTTTGGGTCACCTTTTTTTTCATTGAGAAAATTTAAGACCATGAAGGTATCAAAAAAGCTATGTGTTTGATTAAAATACCCATGATATGTCAAAAATCACCAAGTGGTCTTGAAAACCTCTAAGAGCATTTGCAGCAGTGGAGCTAAAAAGCTATAATGCTATTTTAGCTCCACCAATATAGCAAAAAAGGCTTGCAACAGTGGAGCAAAATCCATAAAATTTAGCTGATTTGCTACAGTGCACACCTATCTATAGATGTGCACTGTAGCACTCATCTAAAAAGAAAAAAAAAAAATTTAATCCAACACCCGATTAAAATAATAAAACTCACCTTATTTTTTTCATTCTTTTATTCTATATCTCCACCGTGCACTCATCAGATCACTCATCTCCCTCACTCATCAAGCACTCATCTCCCTCACTCATCAAGCACTCATCACCGTCGCCGTCCCAGCCCAGCCCAACCCACGCCGTCGCAAGCTCTCATCTCTCTCACTCATCAAGCTCTCCACGCCGTCGCCGTCCCCGTCCCTATCCCAGCCGATCCACTTCAAGTTAGTGCTCTCTCTTTTCTTTTGTAATGAATTTTTTCATGGCTTAATTTTTCTGGGTTTAGTGTTATTTTGTGGTGAAAAATGGTGTTGTTGCTATGTTAATTTGGGCAAATGGTGTTATTTTTTTGCTGTTTTTACTGGGTATAACATCTGAATGGAGGAATGTATTGAGAATTTTCTGTTTACAGGAATTTGTTGTGTGGTTTTTGTGGTCTCTGTAATTTGTGCAGGGAAGTTTACATGTTTGGGTGGTCACTGTAATTTGTTGTGTTGCACAAAACCACAGAGTTACGTTTGGGTGGTCTCTGTAAATTGTTGTGTTGCACAAAACCACATGAATGTATTGGGTCACTGTAATTTGTTGTGTTGTCTCTGTAATTTGTAATTTGTCTATAAATGTAATATAAATGTCTCTGTAATATAAATCACAAAGCTCTTGGTGACATTTGAGAAAGTAATTAATTCAAATCATTATAGCTAATTTTATTTTGGGTTTTATAATTTCTTTGGCGAAAAGCAGACAATTTGAACTTTCATACGTTATAGGCTTTTCTAAATTCGGTGAATTAGAAATGCTAATAGACAGGACCTACGGTACACAGAAAGTCCAGCTTACACATCTTTTCACCATGGTAAAGTAAGCCCATCAATCCTATGTAGGAATAAAATAGTTAGCAAATAATTTATGTCCCTATATCAACCAAATACGAGGATTCTGAAAGCCTTTTTTTTTTTTTTTTTTTTTTGAGGATTCTGAAAGCCTAACGCGCACAACTGACCCCTAATTTGAAATGCCAGCATTTTAGAACAAAGAAAGTGTAAAAGATTACTTGAAGCATTGAGCTAGTATTTTCCACCATTACATACTATTGCATGCTTGTTGCTCCAATCCTAGTAAAATTTGATGGGAGAAATTGAAACTAAATTTATCCCAATAACATAAAATCACAAAAGTAGCAATCCTGCTTGACTTACAAACACATGATGAACAAAAGAGACTACAAGTTAAAATGCGAAGTCATTATTGTACCCTTGAACCAAAGAGAGAAAATATAAGCACTAATGCATATCTCTATAATTTGTCTATAAATGTAATATAAATGTCTCTGTAATTTGTTGTGTTGATATAAATGTTAGTTTGGAAATTTTCTGTGTGCAGGGAAGTTTATATATATTTTTTCTAATTTTATGGAGTCACGTAGGGACACAGAGTTACGTAGAGACCTAACATTTATCACGGGTATCATGAACGGGGATATAGAAATTGACTCACAATTTTTGGGAACGTCTCAAAATACTCCTGTGTTAGTTTCTGATTCTCCACCTCCACCTCCACCACAAGTTGAAAATGCCTCTTCTACAAAAGGAAAGCGGGGCTCTAACTTTACTGTAGAGGAAGATAAACTCTTAGTGGCAGCATGGCTCAATAATAGTGTTGATGCCATAAACAGTAATGAACAAACACAAAATACCTTTCGTCAAAAAGTTTGGGAATATTTCATGCAGTACAATACATTCGGTACCACACGTACTGTTATCTTCTTGCTAAGTCGTTGGGGTACGATTAGTGAAAAGACAAATAAGTTTGCTGGGTGTATGGCTCAAATTAACGCACTTCATCAAAGTGGTATAACCGAAGAAGATAAGGTATAAATTATATTACAATAGTGTTAACATGTCCATTCACCAATAGTTTGAAGATATTAATCATGTTATATTTGTTTTAATTTTTTTTAGATTACCAATGCGAAGACTTTGTATTTAGAGAAGCACAAGAAACCCTTTCTTCTTGACCATTGTTGGCTCATGTTAAAGACCAACCAAAGTTTGCCGATCCTAACAATGCTAGATCGAGATCATCCGTGCCTCCAACTTTAGAGGCAATATCTATTAGTGAAGGGGATTGTGGGTCCGAACTTGGTGACACTTCCAATTTTGAGAGACCTATTGGTAGGAAGGCCGAAAAGGCCATCCGAAAGAACAAAGCCACCGGAAAAGATGTAGAGGAATATTTGAAGAAAAAATCGAAATTGATTGAGGATGTAACTCGGTTGGAAGAGGAAAAATGTCTTTTGAGAGGGAAAAACTTGCGATTGAAAAAGAAAGTATGGAAGAAAAACTTAAGATTGAGAAGGAAAGAATGATGATTGAGAAGAAAAAATGTGAGCGGGAAGAAAGGTTAGAGGAAGAGAGAATCATGATGATAGATACAAGTGGCTTAACCGGAACACAAAAAGCTTTTTAAGAACAACTCCAAGAGGAAATCATGGCAAAACGAAGATCACATAATTAATGGGTTTAATTGTATTTTGGATGTAGTTTAGACTTTTATGTATTTTGTAGTGGCTTATGTATTTTGTAGTGGCTTATGTCACTTGATGAATTATCTTAAACTATATGTATGTATTTGTGTTGTGACTTGAAGTGCAATCTAACAAAGACTTTGAAGTGCAATCTTTTTTTATCTTTTGTTAAGTTCCATTTGATCTTGTGATAGGCATTGATATAATTCTTTGATCCAATGAAACTATTATTTGATCAACTATGAGTATTACAGCCACTATGAGTGCCTATTATATATTTTGCTATTATATATCTTGCTGTTACAGCCACTATGAGTGACTTTCATCCAATTATTTCTATTCATTGAACATTCCTAGTATCATATGCTTGGTTTTGAGATGACAGGTCTTAGAATAAATCTATGAACAATGAGCATTCATAGTATTTCCAAGTTTTTTTTTTTAGATGTATGTGTTTGTGTTGTGATTTGTGCGTGAATTAGTTATATTCATTTTGTTGTGGTTTATGTCACTTGATTTTAATCTTGCATCTATAGTAATAATTGATTTCCAATTGTCTTGAAGGTTGCATCCATGAATCACTATTTGTTTCGCAAGTTCCTTCTTGATGACTCAGATGAAGATGAGATAATCGAAGAACTTGTTATGGAAGCATCACAACCTAAGCGTCGTCGTCGTTCTATCCAACGTAATCATTTGGTAGGCCATGAGAGGCTTTTTCTTGATTATTTTGCTCCCACACCAATATATCCACCCGCTTTATTTCGTAGGAGATTTCGGATGAAGCGTTCTCTTTTTCTTCGTATTCAATTTCAAGTTGAAGTTCATGACTCTTACTTTGTCCAAAAAAGAAATAGTGCCAACAAACTTGGTTTATCTTCATTACAAAAGATAACTGCTGCACTTAGAATACTTGCGTATGGAGTATCGGGTGATTTGATAGATGAATATGTGCGGATTGGAGAAACTACTGCATAGAAAGTTTGAAAAAATTTGTTACTGCGGTAATTGATGTTTTCTCTGAAGAATACTTGAGAAAGCCAAACAATGAAGACATTGCTAGACTGTTAGCTCACGGCGAATGTCGAGGTTTTCCAGGTATGTTAGGTTCAATTGATTGTATGCATTGGAAGTGGAAAAATTGTCTATCTGCATGGAAAGGTCAATATTGTGGTCATATTCGTGAGCCTACTATTATTTTGGAGGTAGCAGTATCATATGATCTTTGGATATGGCATGCATTTTTTGGGTTACCTGTGTCAAATAATGATATTAATGTGTTAGAGCGATTTCATGTATTTAATGAACTTGTTGAAAGACGTGCTCCTACAATATATTACTCAATTAATGGTCATGACTACACTATGAGATATTACCTTGCTGATAATATATATCCAAAGTGGGCAACATTTGTGAAAACAATCCCAGCTCCACAAGGACGAAAGTATAAATTATTTGCAGCAGCTCAAGAGGCGTATAGGAAGGATGTTGAGTGTGCATTTGGAGTGCTTCAAGCACGTTTCGCAATTGTCCGTGGACCTGCACGATTTTTTCATCTTAAAACACTCAAAAAGATCATGAAAGCGTGCATAATTCTCCATAATATGATTGTTGAAGATGAGCGGGATGATAATGAAGTGGTAGATTTGGATTATGAACAAAATGATGGAGTGGATAATCCTCCTTTGCAAATGTTACGTGAACAAAGTGATGAATTTTTGTCATACATTGAGAGGCATGGACGCATTAGAGACCGAGAAATTCATTTTCAACTCCAGTCGGACCTTATTGCACATTTATGGCAATTGCAATGCGAGTCGTAGGAACTTTCTTTTTTGTATGTTGAGAAGTATGAGTCATAGAAACTTGTGCGAGTGTGTGAGTTTTATTGTAATTTGGTTTGAGTTATGTATGTGAGCAAATCTATGGACTACATTGTTCTTGCTATAATATGTATTCTATTTTATATGTTTTCTTATAAAGTTCCTTCATTTCATAGTTTACATTGTTCCAAGGTTGCTTCCGGATAATTGAGACGATAATAGGCTATCATGATAATTGAGAAATTGTTTTAGTAAAAAAAAAATGTACGCGTATAATTTGGGGTTAAAAAAATCACTTGTTAACACTAGACGATTATTTGCTATCATGCGGCGGCGGCGGCGGTGGAAAAAGAGTCGTCGGTGGCGGTGGCGGTTGAAGGTGGTTGTGACTGTTGTTTATTGTATAGGATATATTATTTTATTGTAGTGGATATATTATTTTATTGTAATGGATATATTATTTTATTGTGATGTTTATATTATTTTATTGTGTTAAAAGCTAAAGTAGATCCATTGCTGCAGCATGTATGTAGGTAAAATAGATAAAGTAACTTTTGGTGGAGCTAAAAAGCTAAATTTTTAGCTCCACTGTTGTGGATGCTCTAACATGACCAAAATATCTTGACAATTACTAAAAAAATTAAAAGAAAAAAAAAAATAAATCCAAGATATCACTCTAAGATGGCCAAATTGAGTAGTTTGAATGCTATTATGGTAAATTTCAAAATATTTAGTATTTTAGTCATTCTAGGTATTTTTTGCACTACTTTGTTCATTTTCAGTGTTTTTATTTATTTATTAATTTTGAAAGTTTAAAAATGTATTTTAGTCATTTTATAGGTTAATGAAGGTATTTTGGTAATATTTGAAGCATTAGGGTATGTTAGTAATTTTATATATTTTTAGGATTATTTTTTGAAATCCTTAATTTCCAGGGTATTTTTGTTAATTTTCAAGTTTATAACTATTTTGGAAAATTTCTTGTGAACATTTTAATTATTACCAAGATTGTTATGAATCAACAAAAATACAATTATATGTGATGTTGGCATTGCCCAATGTGACGATAAAACTGTGAAATATGAGAAACAAATTATAGAAAATTAGGGTACCACCGAATGTGACAAAAGTACGGTTACATGTGAAACTATTGTGACCCTACTTTTAGGTCTTTTTGTTATATATATTCGTTGATTATTTGATAATTTCATGAGGTTAGGTTGGGTTGGCTATGCCCATATGTAATGTTGGTTCTACTTAAAGTGATGATGGAATTGTCAAATGTGAGTAAAAAATAAGAGAACCATTGAATGTGACAAAAGTACGATTACATGTGATGTTGATCCTATCCCATGTGACAATAAAACTATCAAATGTGAGAAAAAAATAAGAAACCACCGAATGTGACAAAAGTACAGTCACATATGATATAGGTACTGCATAATATGAGGATGGAACCGTCAAATGTGAGGAAAAAAAAAAAGGAAACTACCAAATGTGACAAAATAACAGTTACATGTGATGTTGGATCTACACAATGTGAGGTTGGAACCGTCAAATGTAAGAAAAAATAAAGGAACCACTGAATGTGACAAAAATACAATCACATGTAATGTTAGAACTGCACAATGTGAGGATGGAACCGTCAAATGTGATAAAAAAAAAAAAAAAAAAAAGGAAACCACTGAATGTGACAAAAGAACTATCATATATGATGTTAGAACTACATAATGTGAGGATGAAACCGTCAAATGTAAGAAAAAATAACGGAACCACTAAATGTGACAAAAGTACAGTCACATGTGATATTGGAATTGCACAATGTGAGGATGAAATCGTCAAATGTGAGAAAAAAAGTAAGAGAATCACCAAATGTGAGAAAAAAACTATCACACGTGATGTTGGAACTGCATAATGTGAGGATGAAACCGTCAAATGTGAGTAAAAAGTAAGGGAACCACTAAATGTGAGAAAAGAACTGTCACTTATGATGTTGGAACTACACAATATGATGATAGAATCGTCAAGTGTAAGAAAAAAGTAAGGGAACCCAATGTGACAAAAGAACTGTCATATGTGATATTGGAACCGCACAATGTGAGGATGGAATCGTCAAATGTGATAAAAAAAAGAGTAAGGAAACCACCAAATGTGAGAAAAAACTATCACGTGTGATGTTGGAACTGCACAATGTGAGGATGGAACCGTTAAATATGAGAAAAAAGTAAGGGAACCACTAAATGTGAGAAAAGTACTGTCGCATATGATGTTGGAACTGCACAATGTGAGGATGAAACCATCAAGTGTGAGAAAAAAGTAAGGGAACCACCCAATGTGACAAAAGAATTGTCATATGTGATGTTAGAATCGCACAATGTGAGGATGAAATCATCAAATGTGAGAAAAAAAAGTAAATGAACCATCAAATGTGAGAAAAAAATTGTCACATGTGATATTGGAATTGCACAACGTGAGGATAAAACTGTCAAATGTGAGAAAAAAAAGTAAGAGAACCACCAAATGTGAGGAAAGAATTGTCACATATGATGTTGGAACTGCACAATGTGAAAATGGAACCGTCAAGTGTGAGAAGAAAGTAAGTGAACCACCCAATGTGACAAAAGAACTGTCATATGTGATGTTGGAACTACACAATGTGAGGATGGAACTGTCAAATGTGAGAAAAAAAAGTAAGGGAACCACCAAATGTGAGAAAAGGATTGTCACATGTGATGTTGGAACTGCATAATGTGAGGATGAAACTGTCAAATGTGAGAAAAAAGTAAGGGAACCACCAAATGTAAGAAAAGAACTGTCATATGTGATATTGGAACTGCACAATGTGAGGATGAAACCGTCAAATATGAGAAAAAAGTAACCTGGTATAGCAAGTTACCTACTAGTGGGTACCGTACCCCCCTTTTTTTTTGGGGGTACTGTAGAATTACTCTTTATATATATATATATATATATATTAGCCTTATCACACGCGTTTTACAATAAGATCCTTTTTTTGTAGATTTTTTTTTTTTTTTTTTTTAGAACATGAGGTAGTTTTGGTTTCGTACATGGGGTAGTTGAAAGTTTTATAGAACATGGGGTAGTTTTATAAACATGGTAGTTTATTTTTATGTTTTAGGAATAAGGACAAGTTAATTAAATTATGGGTATATTTGAAATAAAAAAGACAATAACTAATTTTTAGAATCCTCTTAGTATATAGAGATAAAAGAAAAAGTTAAGTGAGGTATAATTTTTAATTATATAACTCTATTTTTATTGGTGACAATCATAATTTTGACTTTAGGAGACAATTTATAATTAATATACATATATCTTTCTCATAAAAAAAAGTATATATATATATATACACACACACTTAAGATTAATTAAAACAATAAAAAATATCACTTACATCTATACTACTATTTAAGGGGCTTCCTTTATTTGGACCGGATTTTTTTTTTTTTTTTTTGTTCCCAAATAACTCTACACTCCTAGGTTTAGGTAGAGACAAAACTAAATGATAGTTTGATAAAAATACATGTCTAACTTGCACTAAAACACTGTCTACAAAATAGGATCATTCTTCCACTAACTCACTTCTTCAAAATAAATATACGTTTACTTAAAAAAGAAAAAAAAAAATTAAGCAACACCAAGTTGCTGTTATTTTTTTATCCTTTAAAAAAAAATCATCCCCACATTTATCTTCCTATCAAAATTTTTTAAAAGAAATCCTCAAGTTTATCCAAAAAATAAAAAAATTTAATACATACATGTTTGGTTACATTGTATTAAAAAAAAAATTTAAAAAAAAAAAAAAAAAAAAAAAAACAACACTCTCATGTACCAACCCACCTAGGTACAAATTTAAAATTTAAACTTCTCATTATCATCAACCAGTTAGCACTTGGCAATTTTGGAGTTACAATTTTATCTTATGTCTGTCCATCCTTATCCTCATGTCCCATCTTTAATGCTAATTTAGAGAAAAAAAAAAAATGTCACCGCTCAAAATAGAATTCTAAAGGTAGGTACTCTAATCCCTCTCTATATTTTGTTATTGACATTTGAGTTTTTATGTGTTGTGATCCCCAATTTTGGTTTTTATGGGTAATTTATTTATTTATTTAAATTTGGTGTTGTGTAGGTAGGAATTTATTGGCAAAGATTTGAGGCAGTGTCTTAATTATATGCTAGGCATCCCTATTTCTCTTTCATGTTCTTTTTAAATTTTTAGTTTTTTGTTTACCGGGTTCTGTTTGCCAAAATATTCCAAGACCATGATAGCATTTCTTTTGCACTCCTAGAACTTTATTATGCCCAAATCTTTTAATTTAATTTTTTCCTTTTCTTTTTAGATTTTAGAATTTCTTATATAATTCTATCAGCAAATTATAGCATGTTAATTTTGTTGGGTGGTTTTCTGTATTTTTTAGAAGTTTTTCACACGGTATTGGAGCAATATCTTCCACTTTGTTAAGTGAGGATCAACGTGTTGAGAATCGATGTTCATGACCATGTCTAACTCATTCTTTGAAATTCTTTTATTTTCTATTTTCCTTTACTTTTTAGATTTTAGAATTTCTTATACAATTTCAATAACAAATTATGGCTCCAAAAAACCATGAATGGGAATATGTCTAAGATCTTACAGGTCAAAGTGGATTTCAAATTCATGTATAGTACAAGCGGTACTTTAAAAGGGCATGCTCTGATCTCCCACCAAAAAAAAAAAAAAAAAAAAACCTTATTGATGTTGAAATCATTAATGACAAATTTTACAAATATAAAAAGTCTCTACACACATGCATTCAAAACTTTTAAAAATATCAAACCTTTGCAAGATATACAAATCATTTACCTTTCATGGCATTTTCTTTTTCCTCCATTCTTTTCTCATTTGAATTTAGATTCTATAAAAATTACAAATTTCTCTGTAATTAATGATTTTTATTCTCTCCTCCAAGAATGTAATTTTTTTTTTAAAATAAAAATAAAATTTTAAGAATATTTTAGTTGAAGTTGAGTCTTAATTTTGTATCGTATTAATCATGACACTAATATGAAGTACTGTTACTTGAATAGTAAATGCTTTGTAGGCTTTAAAGTGATAAAAAAATTATGAATATTTTAATGGTCAATTCTAGATGTTTACATAATTTTTTTAAGATGTTGGGATTAATTATACACTAATTTGTGGTAAATTTTTCTTTATAAATCAAGTAAAGGTAGGAAGACATGAATCCATTGACAAAAAATTTTGTTCTTTTTGTATCTTATCATTATAATTAAAATTTGTATATTGGAAAAAATTTAAGATAAAGAAAGTATTGACATTTAAAAAATAGAAAAGCCTCTAAATATACGCGAAAGGGCTATTATGTACATTGTAGCTCATTTATTTTATTGGACAAACGCATTAGTTTGAGGAGCATTCAAATCGGGTTATGTTTTTAAAACTATTTTTCTAATGATATAAATAATTGACAATCAATTTAGAACAAACTAGCCTTTTTGCACGTGCTTAGACTTTTCTTTTTAATTTTACTTTTCTCTAAAAGACTATTTTTCATTTATCATAATTTAGGATTGATGCATTTTTCAATTATGAAAATATCTAGAGATGTGATTAGATTTATGTATTTCGAAATGTGTTTATATACATGTTGTAAGGGCTATTTTTGGATTCTAGGCCCAAAAGGTAAAAGTATTAAAACCCAAAAAGCCCAATACAAAGAATTTGTAGAGAGTGGGTTGAAAACTAGGTTTCAATAAATTGGATAATGCTCACGATGGATTAAAGATGGAAATAAAACAAAGAAAAATAGGTTTTATGCGAAGAAATCCTTCCTCGGCAAAGTCCGAGGAGAGTAGTTCTTAAATATATTTCTCTTAGACTCGATTATAATTACAGTTCTTAATGCTACATTCTTTTTCTTTCTACAGATTCTTAGATGCCCCTTCTATAATGGTGTCTTTCTTCCTTATATCCCCCTCTTTTACTTCATCTCCACCTTCATGTATAGGTCAAGTTGATTGCTTTGATCTCTGTCCCATTAGCACCTTCCTCAAGTCTTTGGAGGTAGCTGTAAGGCTGTATATTACTGTTCAAATATCACCTCCACATTAATGTGGTCAGAGAGTTAGCTACAGAGCATTTAATGCGATGGTAGTAGTTTTTCCTTAGATATTTCTTAGCTTCTCTTTATCCTATTCCCTCATGATGTTTATCCTTGCCAGTAGAATTGCTTTGAGCGTTGCTCTTGATGGCAGGTTAACCTTTTTGACCTCTACTTTGTTAAGCTAAGGAGGCATTTCTTCTCGGACTGCCTTCCCAAACCCTTATGACCATAATCCATCCATAACTCACTAACTCATACTTCCTCGTAAACGTATACCTGTCCTCGGACTACTAAATGTCCTCGGACAGGACCCACGACCCAATACACATTCCTGGGTCGTTCATCCCTACACATGTCATTACACTTCTAGAGATTTTTTTGATTGGAAAATACATCAACCTCGAATTATGATAAATGAAAAGTTTTCTCCTTAAAAAAAAAAAAAAAAAAAAAAAAAAAAAAAAAAGATTCTGAGCATGTGCAACACGTGTGCAAAGACACTAGAAGTGTGATGAAAAAATTATTTCACCCACAAACTCATAATAGTTATCGCACCTCTAGGTATTTTGTGATTAGAAAATATAGTATACAAATTATTAACTTTTTCCCAAAAAAATAAAAGAGCCTCTGAGCACGCGCGTGCTTAGAGGCTAGTGATAAATGAAAAGTTTTCTTCTTAAAAAAAAAATAGAAGAGCTTCTAAGCATGTGCAACACGTGTGCAAAGACACTAGAAGTGTGATGAAAAAATTATTTCACCCACAAACTCATAGTACTCATCGCACCTCTAGGTATTTTGTGATTGGAAAACATAGTAATTTCAAATTATAATGGATGCAAATTATTAACTTTTTCTCAAAAAAATAGAAGAGCCTCTGAGCACGTGCGTCAGAGGCTAGTTAGTACTAATGTCAATACTAAGTAGTATCTTGTTTTATTAAAAAGAAATTGAAGATAGTGATAACTTTCATTATCGAATGTCTTTTGCTAGCACAAATTGAATATCATTCGGTACATTATCAAACCATTCACGTCTTGTAGCTCTTTAGCTTATCTTACTAACACAGCGCTGCCTTGCTTGCTATTTTTGGGATGGTTGGGCAAAATTTTACACATTTTCCATTTTAGTTTGACTGATACGATTTTTCTAAGTAGTAAATTTTGCATATTTAATTCTAAAAATTATTCATATTAATCTATGTAATCTTATGTAAATTAATAATAATTGTGTAAATATACATGGTTTCTATTCACAATTTGTCACTGAGTAATTCACCGCTTGTTTTTTTATCTCTATTCAATGAGCACTATGACACCATCGGACTTTGTAAAAATATACTTCCTCAAAGGTTATTTCATATATTGGCTTAAGTTTTTTTTTTTTTTTTTTTTTTTTTTAAAAAACAATAACAACAATAATTTGTATTTTTTAAAAGATTTATAAGAAAATGAATTAAAATATATAACTTTTATAAAAGAAAAAAAATCAGATTATATAGAAGCCAATACTTGATTTCAAAAAATGTCGTTATTCCAATTCTAAAAAATATTGTTCAATATCCAATTTTGAAAAATGCCACTATCACTATTATGGAAAATCCGCACACAATATTTTAGAAAATTTATATTAGTTTGTTGGAACATGATCCTGAATTGTGTCTACAAATATATAATTATCAAGTTATACGTGATGAAATTCGCCAAGCTTACATACCAACCAATTCTTTCAATATATAGAAAATTTGTACCATAAAATGATCATCACCGCAACTTTCAACATTCTTTGTTCTAACTCTTTTAAGATTGAAAAAACATTAGGTACTAGTTTGATAAATAAGGCTGTCAGAATCAAGAATCGAATTGTACAATTCAATTAGGGCAAAACAATTAGAATCACACAATAAGATCGTGTATTTTTCAGACAGCCCAATCAACCCAATGGATATAAACAGCCCGATAGGGCCTAGACAGTGTTGAAGTGTTAAAAATACACTTATGGATGATCAAATGTTCAGTTTATACCTTTATTTCTATATTGCTTTTGGATTTTATGTTATAGTTAGTTTCCATTTGCAAATATATTTTGAATTTTGAACTTGGAAGTTGGAACTTAAAACTTGGAAGACATTTTGCAAATGTGTTGATAATTATTTTGGCACTTGGTTGCTAATGAAACATATGGTGAACTTTTTGGATGTATTATGTTAAAGTTTAATTATTTATTTATTTTTGTTAGTATAGACACAACAATTGATGGTATACAAATTATATCATATATATATCGATGCAAATCTTTATTTATTTATATATTTTATGGATGAATTCATAATTTTATGTGATTATTCTACATATAAGGTTATACCAATATATTTTTTTGCTTCCCTTAAAAGGTAAGATCTTACGATCTACGATCTCACCAATTTTCTACGATCCTACATAGAATCTAGACTTTGACAATGTATTAAGAAATATTTATTTTATGTTTTTTCATTAATTCATTGAAATATTGATTCCGTCCCTGCCTAAGGGCCCAAAAAAAAAAAAAAAAAAAAATCCTCGTGGAACCACTTGCTATATATAGATCAATTAAGAATGGATCAACTTGGCCTGTTAAATTGACCTAACGGCTTCCTACAAAATTATACTCGCGAAAAAGGTTTTCCTTGTTTGTCATGTGATAAAAGGTTTTAGTCAATAAAATTTATTTATTTTTTTGATTGGCAATAAAATTTAATTTTAATTGGTCTATATGTGTTTGGTATAAGTTTCCGGGTCAAATGAAATAATCATGTATAGAATTTGTGGACCGAATGAACTCATGTAAGTGATGTAACGGTCTTAGCTAATAATATGCAATTAACATGAGGTATACGTGTTTCTCAAAAAAAAACACATGAGGTATAGCAATGAAATTAAATGATTTAAATCCCATGTAATTATCTTCTCTGTTGCTTGTTTGAATGAAGTTTGTTTTTCTAGATTTGTTTTTTTGTAGTTGCAATTGATTTTTCAGGCTTTTTTTAATAATAGCGTGTACGGAGCCAGGAATCAAATTTTGGGAGAGCAAGCTTGCCCATTCACTTTCATTACATTCATTATGCTACAATAAAATATTACCAATTTCATTGAAGTAAAACCATTATTTATTATTATTATTATTTTTTAAGATGCTTCGTTATTTTCATGTCTTATAAATATACTTTACTAGAAATTAATCCCTAACCAAAAAAATCAAATAAATATGCCCCACGAACCCAAACAAAAAATGTAAATAAAGTTTTTTTTTTTTTTTTTTTTTGGAGAATGAATATAAATAAAGTTTAAAGTAAACAAATACTTTTAAAAAAAAATTAACAAACAAAAAGTAGTGTCAAGTAAAAAAAACATGTTATTTATAGTTAGTAGGTTACAGCCATTGCCCATTATCTTGGCTTTAGAAAAAAATTATTTTTTTATACAACCTTTTCAAAGCTTTTCACGTGCTATCTCAGTTATAAATCAAATCACAATTAAGAAATTTTCTTCTTTCTTATTTGAACCAACTTGAAGACTTTTTTTTTTTTTTTTTGAGAAAGAACCTACTTGAAGACTTGAAGTCTAGAAATCAAATCAAATCACAATTAAACCATCTTTTGTTGTGTTTGTTACTCTCCAAACTATTAGATCTAAGAAGTTCACCATTGTTGCATCCATTCTCAGAAGCTCGTTCAACACTTATTGTCAAGAGCTCAAGTCTCAACACTCAAGCTCACAGCTGCTGCATCTTTCACTCTCTCTGTCTCTCACGTTTAGTTTAGTTTGGTTTAGTTTTTTTTTTTTTGGAATTTGATGGAATGATTTGGTATGTAAGATTCACATTGACTTTGTTTCAAATATTTTTAAGGGCTGGGCTAATCTTTTGGTAAAATTTGTTGATTGGGCTAAGTTTTCTTTAACTTTTTATTGTTGAGTTAATATTTTTGGGCTATCTAATTTGTTTTTTGAATTTTAGATCAGTAATTTTTTATGGGCCTTTTCTTTTCTTTTTTTTATGAGTCTTTTCTTTGGTTTAAAGGGGCAAGTTTAATTTTATTGAGTCAAATTGCTAAAAATTAGATAGCTACATATATACACTACTGATTTTTTTTTTCAAAATTTAGGGGGGGCAATGGTCCCCACTCCTCCCCCCCCCCCCCCCCCAAAACAAAAGCCAATGAATGGCTCCGTCGGTGTGTTTGAAATGAATTGAATTTTTCAATTTATTTTTACTTTCAGTCTATTTTTGCTATTATTATTTATAATCCTATTGTACTTTTTTATTCTATTTATGGATCATATTATATTATTTAAAATTTTTTTTAACACTTTTAGCAAAAAAAATTTTTAGTTTCAGCTAAATAAACAATTCCAAACGGACACATAATATGCTCGATGTCTTCTTTCTCCAAAAAAAAAAAAAAAAAAAAAAAAAAACCGATAGTCTCAAATTTCAATCATAAAAGTTAAAGCTATGAAGAATTAACTTACAGTCTTTTGTTTAATCATGATAAAGAAGAAGAAAAATAAAAAAGAAATTCTCAACAGAAAGAAGAGACACATAAGAGAAAGAGATTCTATTTCTAATACAAAGACATCCCACAAACATCATTCAAAAGCGATGCATGGTTAAACTTGTAAGTTGCAACCATATTTATAGCATTTTATAGTTGATCACTTTGACATCTTATTAGAGCTACAGATGCTTAAACTCGTAACCATATTTAGAGCAGTCTAGTTGATCACTCTGGCATCTTATTCATATCTTAAAAATTAAAATGGAAATTGGTTTTGGTTGCTTAGACATATATATATATATATATATATATATAAATAAGTATTTTATTCGCATTTTGAGACGCAGATTATGAAAATCACACCACACCAAAGAGAATTAATCAATTATAAAGAAAGAGAGGGAGACAAAGAATGCTCCGCTGCCTAAAACACGTGAATATTAATTATTTGAGCGGTACTAGATGGCATCAATGTCCCGATGGTAATAATATTCGAGTTGATCATGCTCAAATAAACAATTAATTTACGATTAATCAAGGGGTGACTAATTAGCAATTTTGCTATTCCCTTCTGTAAAGTGGGAATACAATATATATTTTTTTTGGGAAGTTGAGAAATGATGATGTCAAAAATCGTCAGTGAGTCACACAGTCCTCACATGCTCTAGACAGAATTTGTGAAACAAAAACAAAGAAGACTTTATAGAAAGTATCGGTGTGATACCAGCCAAATACCCTTCCAAGGTTAAGTTAGAGAGAATTTTTACAACTCTAGAGTGCCAAAGTTAGGAAAATTATGCGTACTTTGATTTGTGAGGGCTGTGAGGGCTTTGGGATTTTTATAGTAGTGTGGAACTGACATTTGTTTCTTGGTAGATAAGGTATTTTCCTTGTAGAGAAGATTCTCATTAATGCTCGTATTTTACGAGATTCTTTCCTTGTAGAGATTCCTTTAATTAGGGTACAAGACATTTCCATGTATAGACATTCGTGGAGGTCAAGCTAAGTCAAGCTGGACCCATCGGCCTCTTCTCCCTCATTGGCCACTTGCCTCGTCCGAAAGTTCCCCGTCGGCTTATGGAGGCACCCGTCGAGTATCGTGGTGGGGTCGTCGGCTTATGGTGTCACTGCTTTTGTCCTTTTGTATATGCACATGAAGCTGATAGGCCTATAGGAACCTTTGGCTTCCTTGTGTGTCACACATTAAATCATTTGCAAGAACACCCTTATCAGCTGCCCCCTACTCCATGGTCCCATTGGCTTTGACTGACGGACTGCGGAGTATATGAGCATTTATGACCATTAATAGGTTTTATGGCAGCCCATGTCATTAAATGGCATAGGTAGCTCTTGGTTAATATGGGAGGTGACATGTGGCGCTAGCTGGTTGGCCTCATTTCCAATCATGAGCGTCGCTTCGTATATCGTGCCTTCTCTTTATATAAATAGTTCTTCCCCCTTTCATCATTTCTTTTGCTTTAATTTATTCTTCATCCTTAGAGACCTTTGAGACCAGAATAAACACACCGACCTGTCTTTCACAAGCACCCGTTGCCTGCGCCTCCGTCAGTTTGTGGATCCTGTCACTTTTACAGAGTCGTCTACTTATCTTGTAAGTATTCTTCCCCTTTTTTTGGTTTTCTTTTTCTTTTTATTTCAATTTTCTAGCTGGTCGTCACCTCTATAGAGTCCCATCAAATAGGTTCATAGAATACCTCTGTTGCTTGTAGGTGAATAAACATCAAGTGATAGAAAAGCGACGAGTGAACAATCGCCGTTAGTCCGTGAGGGTGCAGGCTATGACAAATTCTACCTTTCAAGTCGTGGGCCTGAAGAGGGCTTAACCTGGTCCCCAGAAAGGGAACCGTTTGCTCATTCTCCTGATGACGAAGAAGAGGGAGATTATGAAGCAGATGGGGGAGAGGACGGGGAGGAAGTAGAGGAAGGAAAGGGAGGAGAGGAGAGGGAAGATGAGGAGGAAGAGAGTGATGAAAGGAGTCACGAAGAAAGTGACGAGTTGATTGACCAGACAGATGGAAGAGGTAGTAGGCCTTTCATCCTTCCAAAAATATGGACAGTGAACGACTTCTATCTGACCATGTCCCAAAGGGTCTGTAATACTCTCCGTGACCGTCATCAAATCTCTGACGACATCCCCATCCGTCTGCCAAGTAAATTTGAGAGATGTTATTCGGGTAAAACAGCAGATGTGGAGATGTATGACGCTATGAAACAGCAGATGTGGAGATGTATGACGCTATGTTTACTATGGGGTTAAGATTACTGTTGATGGAATTACACCGTCAACTTGCCAACTATCTTGGCCTATCCATCAACCAGATTGCACCAAATACATAGAGGATTTTTATTGGTGCTAAAGTGATATAGGGTCAGTTGAGTGGAGGGAACCGTCGGCTTATGCTTGACAAGTTCTTTTACTGCTACAGGCCCTAGTAGATATCCTTATCAAAGGGGATCTACCACTTCCTAGCTAGAAAGCCGTCACTCAGGCTTGTGTCAAACATGCCAAATTCTAACAAAAACTGATTTTTTGGGGTCTATGAATGGTCATGCTAGCCATCTTCCAAGATTAAATTATGGGTGTAAAATCGAGTGTCTATAGTTACCTTCTTTTGTTTCTCCATGGACTGGGTATTGTCTAAGCAAAGGTATCTACCAGTATAGCCTACTGGGTTTCCTCTTCTGTCATTCTTCTTTCTTCCCATGGGCCTGTTGGCTGTGTTGTCCCATTAGGCCTGCTACCCCTTTCCTTGGACTTCCTCGGCCTGTTTGCTCTATCTTTACCTCTTATTCCTCCCATGGGCTTGCTAGCTATAATTCTTGCCATGTTGGCTAATTGGGCTTGCTATCTCTTTCCTTGGGCTTCCCCGGCCCATTTACTTCTTCTTTATCTCTTATTCCTCCCGTGGGCCTATTGGCTGGCATTCCTACCATGTTGGCCCATTGGGCTTGCTACCTCTTTCCTTGGGCTTCCTCAGCCCATTTACTTCATTTTTACCTCTTATTTCTCTCATAGGCCTACTAGCTGTCATTTCTGCTGTGTTGGCCCATTGGGCTTAATAACTCACTTTTACCATTCATATTTCTTTTTCCTTCCACTTTCCCTATTGTTAGGCTTCTTCTGCTTTTAGGCCTTTCATCAAAAGTGCGCATCAACAACTAACAACAAAGATATCCAAAATAAATAAAACAAAATCTATTCCTGAACACACATTGGATCTAACAATAAACATGAACAACACTTAACACATCAAAACATGTTCATCAAAATATTCAATCATTCAACTCTCCAATCAAAACATGATGAGACACCACAAAACAAAATTAAACAAAGCAAAACATATTTCTAAGAGTATATAACATATAAATCAATTTAGAACAACAAGAACACATGTTATAAAAACCTTAATCAAGAAAAAGACATGAAGAGAGACTCACTTTGCTTATGGAACACAACTTGGTTGATTTCTAACTAGCCCCTTAGTGCCTACAACACAAAGATTAAGTTGAGAGAACAAGATAATTAAAGGATACAATAGTTTTTGATAATTACAACTCAAGAACAAGATTAGTTTTGAAAAAAGTTTTGAGAAATCAAATTGGGAAAATAGTTTCTGCCTTAGGATTAACTAATGAGAGGTTTTTTATTTGTAAAAAACGTGCTAAGGGGCTGTGTATAAGTTTTAGAGAAGAGAATTAGGGTTTTAGAGAATATGGAGGCTAAAAAATAATTCTCTCTAGCTAGGGTTTTGATTGGAGACATAAGATGAGTATCTATAAGTTAAAATTAGAGTTTTTGGGGCTTTTTAATGATCTTTGGATGTTCTCAAGGGTCTATGGGCTGGCCCACATCAAAGCATGATGTTTTAGGCATTTAAAAGGAAGTTTTAAAACCTAGAAAATCAGACTGTCCAGTTGGCCCAACTTCAAATGGTCATAACTTACTTAATATAAGTCCAAATTAGGCAAAATTGGTGTTCAAATTAAAGCCAGGATGTCTACTTTCTAATGAAATAAATCTCACTTAAAATTTATTTGTGGATCAAAAGTTATGGTCAAAACAGTGAGCAAATGTTATTTTTCAGTATTGATTCCAAAGCGATTTGAGCACTTTTAAGTTGTGATTACTTCCAAACTATTGTGAACTCTTTAATTACCCTTGGTTGACATATGTCAAGCTTATTATTGTATTCAGGGACCAAAATTTATTAATGGGTACAGAATGCAATGTCTACACCTCCAAGGATACAATGCCTTTGGGGATATCGATTTTGGCACACTATTTTGGTTTCGCCAAATGGAAATCCCTCATAAGTTCAAGGTCCCAGACTTTCAAAAATACAACAGGACAGGAGATCCTGAGTTGCACTTAACATGTAGTCTTGAAAAATTGCTCAATATGCTAGCAACAAGACTCTGCTGATTGCCACATTTCTAGACGGTTTGACTAGTCGTGTTGTCATGTGATTTCTGAAGCTTAAAAAGGTAACTCGATGGAAAGATCTGGCTCAAGCTTTCATGCTGTAGTATATCCACAACCAAGGAACCATGCCTGACAGAACAAAATTGAAAATAATAGAGAAGAAGAGTGATGAGACTTTCAAAGAATATGCCTAGCACTAGAGGGAGAAGGCAGCCCAAGTCCACCTACCTATTTCGGAAGAAGAAATTGTTAAGAATTTCATCAACTCTTTGAAGTCTCCCTACTTTGAAAGGACGAATAGAACCCCTGCTCTATATTTCGTTAACCTTATTCCCATTGGGGAAAGTATAGAAGATGGGATCAAGAGCAAGAAGTTGGAGGATATTAATGCTTTCATGGCCTAAATGAAGTAGTCCAAGAAGATAGCCCCTAAGAAAAAAGAAGGGGAAGCCCAGATGATATCTCATGCTCCACAAAGGCAAAAAGACCCTGTCTCTACCTTTAGAATTCAGGCCATTCCAACTCAACTAGCTAATTCCAATCCCCCAAGGAGTTAGTTCCTCAACAACAGATTTGGGAGAGAGTACACTCCCTTGCCATTGCCATTGGCAGAACTATTTCCCATCCTGGTGAAAGCTCACAAGTTAGCACCTATGGTCCCAAAGCTCGTCAATGGCCCACCATCGAAGAACTATGACCCATCCAAAAAGTGTGCATCCCACTATTATGGCCCCAGGCATGATATACAAGATTTATTGATAAGATTCTAGTTCAGTGGAAGAAAGGGAAGAAAGGGAAGAAGAATTGATATTTGGAACAAGGAACAAGGTAGAGAGAGAACAAGGAAGAAACAATGGAATTCTTATTTGCATCAGCTTTACCATCCTTACATTCTCCTTGTAAGCACTCCCACGTAACCAACTAACCACCTACTTGACACCCTAGCCTAACCAACTAACAACCCACAATAGCAATACAATCCATTCTACAGTATAGTCCAATCATGACACCCTCAAGCGCACCCCCATGCAGGCACACACGTACCCCTCCGCAGCAACATACGCACCACCTATACACACACACACACGCACACTCCCCTACACACCCTTACACACACAGCTGTCACACCTACACACACACACACCCTTGCAGCAATATACGCACCACCTGTGGACACCCTTACACCTATTTACAAATATCTACAAATATCAAGCCTACAATTGCCACAATGCCTATTTTCAAATATCTAAAAATATCACCTTTACAAATATCTACAAATAAGTCCACATTGTCACACTACTTATCACACTACAGTACCTATCAATACCCCCCAATCAAAGCACCTTGCCCACAAGGTGAGGGAATTGATGCTGCAATGCATAAAGAGATTCCCACGTAGCATGGATTGGATCTTGCCCTTGCCATTGGACTAAAACCTCAGTAATTGACCTTGACCGAAGTTGCTTAGCTCTGGTTTGCAAAACAACAACTGGTTCAGGATGGACAAAACCACCAAAATCCATAGGAGGTAAAGTAGGAATGGGAATGACTTAAGCCCCCAAATGCTTCTTAAGGGAGGACACATGGAAAACTGGATGCAAGAGACAATCTGAAGGTAAAGCCAACTTGTAAGCCACAGAACCTAGCCTCTACAAAACTTGAAATGGTCCATAATACCTTGGAGAAAACTTATTGAAGCCCTTGGACCTTAAGGTCAATTGCCTATAAGGCTGAAGCCGCAAATAAACCCAATCCCCAACCTTAAATGACCTGTCAAGCCTATGTTGATTAGCTTGGAGCTTCATTCTGGATTGAGCAGCAAAAATGTTTTGTTTCAGTAATGACAAGACTTCAGACCTAGTCTGAAGAAGGTGATCCACTGCCTTAACCTTGGTGGTACCAAGAATGTAATCCAATTGCCTTGGTGGAGGATAGCCATACAATGCTTTATAAGGAGTGAATTTGGTAGAGGTGTGGTAGTTAGTGTTGAACCAGAATTCTGCTAAATGTAACCACTCAACCCAAGAGTTAGGCTTGTCACATACAAAGGCCCTGAGATATTGCTTTAAACTCCTATTAACCACTTCAGTCTGACCATCTGTCTGAGGATGGTATGCTGAAGACATGGTTAAGGTACTACCCTGAAGTCTGAAAAGTTCTTGCCAAAATTTGGAAGTAAACACTATATCTTTGTCACTTACAATAGATTGAGGCATGCCATGAAGCTTATAAATCTCCTTCATAAACACAATAGCCACCTTAGAAGCAGTGTAAGGATGAGAAAGAGGCATGAAATGCACAAATTTGGTCAATCTATCCACCACCACCATAATGACATCAAATCCATGAGACTTAGGAAGACTCTCCACAAAATCCAAGCTAATATCAGTCCAAGGCTTGGAAGGAATTGGCAAAGGCTGTAACATACCCCTCTAGTTTGGTAGTCTCTACCTTAATTCTTTGACATACTTCACAATGCTTCATATGCCTCTTAACATCAGACTTCATCCCCTTCCAAAAGAAGTCTTGCTTGACCATATATATGGTCTTCAAATATCCAGAATGACCACCAATGGGACTGTCATGCATATGCTGAAGAACCAAGGACTTAAAAGGAGAGGAAGAGCTCAAGAATACCTTATCCTTATATAGAAGTAGAACATTCTGCAAAGATAATTTAGAGGTCTTGGAAGAGTTGCTAGAAAGAGAAGTGAACAACTATTGATATTCAGCATCCTCATTGTAGCTATCTTTCAAAATAGTCAACCAAGTAGGGCAACGAAAAGAAATAAGAAACAAGGAACCAACATCCAGTGAAGAGGAAACAAAACCATCCCCTGGCTGCATAGCGGAAGCCTCTTCTTTTCTAGACAAGGCATCAGTTGCATTATTTTCCTTACCCTTCTTGTACTCCACAATGAAAGAGTAATCAAGCAATTTGGTGAACCATTTTTGCTGAGCAGGTGTCCTAATTCGTTGCTCCAAAATAAATTTGAGACTTTGTTGATCAGTCTTGATCACAAAAGGCCTTCCTACCAAGTATGGTCTCCATTTCTTCACAGCAGTGACCAATGCCAACAATTCCTTCTCATAAGTTGACAAAAGCAAGCTTCTGCCCTTAAGAGCTTGGCTGTGGAAAGCTAATGGCTTATGATTCTGCATGAGGACAACCCCCAAACCAGTACCTGAGGCATCACACTCAACCACAAAAGGCTTAGTAAAGTCTGGTAAGGCTAATACTGGTGGTTGTGACATAGCTTGCTTGAGAGTATTGAAAACTAATTCAGCCTGAGCAGACCATTGGAAGGAGTCCTTCTTCAATAGGGCAGTAAGTGGAGCAGCAATCAGGCCATAATCCTTCACAAATTTCCTATAATAGCCTATCAACCTTAAGAACCCTCTCAAGGTCTTAACAGAAGTAGGGACAGGCCACTGCAACATAGCTTCAGTCTTCCTAGGGTCTGTTCTAACTCCTTGACCAGAAATCAAATGACCAAGGTACTCCACTTCCACACAACCAAAAACACACTTTATTCTCTTTGCATACAACTTATTGTCAAGCAACACAATAAGCACCAATCTCAAATGAGATAAGTGAGATGTCAAATCCTTACTAAAAACCAGAATATCATATTAAAAAAAAAAAAAAAAACAAGAACAAACTTCCTTAGGTAGGGTTTAAAAATCTAGTTCATAAGTGATTGAAAGGTTGAAGGGGCATTTGTCAAACCAAATGGCATAACCAAAAATTCGTAATGGCCCTCATGGGTTCTAAAGGCAGTTTTCTCAATATCCTCATCCTTCATTCTGATTTGGTGATAGCCTGAGCTAAGGTCCAACTTAGAAAAAATGTAAGAACCATAGAGTTCATCCAACAACTCATCCACCACAGGAATAGGATATTTATCCTTGATTGTAGCCTTGTTAAGGGCCCTATAATCTATACACATACGCCAACTTCCATCTGCCTTTCTCACCAACAACACTGGTGAAGAGAAGGGACTTTGACTAGGCCTAATGGATCCTACCTCTAGGAGTTTATGCACAATTTTCTCAATTTCAGATTTTTGATAAAAAGGGTACCTGTAGGGCCTTTCACTGATGGCTTGAGTCCCTTCCTTAAGCAAAATCTAATGCTTATGTCCTCTCAAGGGTGGCAGACCAGATGGAACAACAAAAACTGCACTAAATTTAGTCAAAAGGTCTTCAATCTCTGGCTAAACTTGTTTGGAACTGAAGAAGGAACTGGAGAGATAACTTGAAGACATAATCCCCTCTTAACAGTAGATTTGAAGAACTTCTTAGACTCTTAAAAATCAAGACCAGAGGGCTGCAAACCCTTGAGCAAAACTGGCTTGCCATCTAAAACAAACTCCATAGTGAGGTGCTGGAAGTCCCACTGGATCAGTCCCAAAGTGTACAGCCATTAAGTGCCTAAGACAACATCACACCCTCCTAAGGACAAAACATTGAGATCCATAAGGAATGTCTGCCCTTGAAGCTTAAGTTGGACTGCATGACAAGCACCCCTGGTCTGCACCATTGGCAACCTTAACCTCAAAGCTATCTTCAACAGCTATGGGAAGTTTCAGCAACATCCAAATGGAGGTGTCCAAGAAGTTATGAGTGCTACCTGTATCAATTAGGATCACCAATTCTTGATAATTTATTCTTCCAAGTACTCTCATGGTGCCTGGAGATGGACTGCCTAACAAGGCATACAATGTGATATCAATAGTAGAATTGATCAAGTCAAAAGACACATTTGAACCAATGCACTCCTCCACTTGCTCCACTTGCATCTCCTCGGAACAAACCTCTACTTCAAACATAGAAGTTTGCACCACTTCCATCATAAAAAACTTTGGAGTCTTGCACTTATGACTAGCAACCCACTTCTCATCACAAGAAAAGCATAATCCTTTCCTTCTTCTTTTTTCAATCTGAGCAGCTGGGATCCTCTGAAATGGTGGTTTAGAAGTCTTGAAGTTAGTCTTAGAAGGTGGGGGACCAAGAATTGAGGGTCTTGTTACCTGAGCTTCACCCCATGATTTAGTAGCTTTCTTGCTAGCATTGAGGTACTCTTCTTGAATTTTAGCCAATCCAAAGGCAGCACCGAGATTTGGAGGGTTGAACATCTTCACAGGAAGACTAATCTTTTCTTTCAAGCCACTCAAGAAGCAAGAGAGCTTATGCTTGTCTGGAAGTTCCTTAATACGATTGGATAAGGCTTCAAATTTCCCTTTGTAATGAGCTACTGAACCAACCTGCCTCAGTTTTGACAAGGCTTCCATGGGGTTATCATAAGTTGAAATGCCAAATCTAATATGCAAGGCCCTGATGAATGCATCCCAGCTAGTGAATTGACCTACATCCTTAGCATCCTGAAACCATATCAAAGCCTCCTCCTCCATGTGGTAAGAAGCCAACAAGATCCTCTAATTCAATGGTATATTGTACAAATGGAAAAATTGTTGATCTTTGTACACCCAACCCGAAGGATTTTCCCCTTTGAATCTTGGAAATTCAAGCTTTACAGTCCTAGTGGTTAAAGCTGAATCTTGGTGTGCTTGCACTCTTGGAGACACAACCCTTGTTGGAGAATTTGGTCTAGCTTGCCATCTTCTCCCAGCTTCAGAGAAGGTTTGGACTGTCTCTGATAAGGTCTACAACATGATTGTCATGGCATCCATCTTCTGGTGCAAGACTTAGAATTCATTGTCATGTTGCTCTGTAGTCTTAGGTAGAGCATTGAATCTTTCTGTGAGGGTAGCTATGGATCGAGTTTCTGTCATGGCTACAGAAATTTGCTCTAATACTAATTGATAAGATTCTAGTTCAGTGGAAGAAAGGGAAGAAAGGGAAGAAGAATTGATATTTGGAACAAGGAAAAAGGTAGAGAGAAAGAATAAGGAAGAAACAATGGAATTCTTATTTGCATCAGCTTTACAATCCTTACATTCTCCTTATAAGCACTCCCACGTAACCAACTAACCACCTACTTGACACCCTAGCCTAACCAACTAACAACCCACAATAGCAGTACAATAGCAATACAATCCATTCTGCAGTACAGTCCAATCATGGCACCCTCAGGCACACCCCCATGCAAGCACACACGCACCCCTCCGCAGCAACATACGCATCACCTGTGCACACACACACGCACACTCCCCTACACACCCTTACACACACAGCTGTCACACCTACACACACACACCCTTACAGCAATATATGCACCACCTGTGCACACCCTTACACCTACTTACAAATATCAAGCCTACAACTGCCACAATGCCTATTTACAAATATCTATAAATATCACCTTTACAAATATCTGCAAATAAGTCCACATTGTCACACTACTTATCACACTACAGTACCTATCATCCTATTGATGCTAAGGTCATACAATTTCCCAAAGAGGCAGGCCCGAACATCACCCTTTATCTCCCCATGGCGACAAAGTGGTGAATGCCATAATTGGGGACAAAGAAGAAGAGATTAATTATATGTTTAGTTAATTAGGTAACTTGAAATAAATTAGACATCTAGGTGACCAATCACACCTAATACAAAACCAATGGTTGGTGGTGATTTCTAAAATAAAAATAAGAAAAAAGGGAGTCACACACACACACACACACAAACACAAACACAACTCTAGATACGTAATCATACAAGAGTCACGTCGCTAAGGACCCAATGTGTGACAACCCCCAACCTAGGCCGGGGAAAAACCGAGCGTCCACATATAGTAAGTAATATTTTAGTGATATAGAACATGTTATCTAATGCTGAGATTAATGACATATATATTTAATATAAGGAATTGTGTGTGTAACTTTAATTTAATTTTTCTATATTTTACCATGATTTTTTAGTGGAGTTTATAGTGTGCTTTTGTGTTAGAACCACTATCCATCTCCCTTATGTATGTTTGCTTCTCAAAAAAATCTCTCTTTTTACTTCGATGATTTAATCTATATCTATATATGTAAATTGGAATAGAAATCTCTGGTTTTTTTTTGGTTTTATTAATACTGTAAAAAAATAACCTTATTAATTGAAAGTTATTTAATGAAAATTAACAATAATAAGGATGTAAAAATAAATTGTATAATTTAATATCACCTAAAAATGGGACTCTTTTGTGTCTAATTTTTTATACTTTAAAAAATAACCACGTTATATAATTGAAAGTGATTTAACAAAAATCTAAACAATGAAGAAAAGAAATTTGAATAGTTTCAAATCACCCTATGAAAGCATGACATCATCTACCACACTTTCTCTAGTTTTACTTTCCCATAATTTTAACCTTGAACTAGCTTATAACCCTTTAAAACTTTCTAAAATGGATTATTAATAAATGCCCTTAGGGCATTCGTTATGACTATCCACAGCTCGGGTCAAGTTGGGTTTGTGCCCAACCTGGACTCAACTCGAAAAATTTGGGTGTATAAAAATATAACTTGAAATCGACCTGGATGATCTGGTCGAATCTGCTGGTTCAGGTTTTGTCAGTTTCAAGTTGTATTGGGTTAGTCTTGAGTTTTATCACCGAGGTTGATATTTTGTTGGATCTTGTTGAGATTAGGTCGAAATCTGGCCAAATTCGTCGAGATCTAACCTAGATTTCATTGGATAACAACAAGTTCTTACTAGATCTCGAAGGATCCAAACTAGATCTCGATGAAATCTTGCCAAAGTTGGTCTGAAATTCTTACTAAATCGCCAAAAGCATTGAAGCTTACGGGCAGGTTGGGTTTCATGGGTTTTGAAAGAGGAAACCTGCAACCGACCTATCGGGGTCGGGACCTGCATTTGATCACCGAAGTTGTCGGACCGGGCAGGTTGGCCAGGTGGGTGGGCCACTTGGACATCCCTAGCAGCCATTAACCTGATTATTATTATTAAGAGAATTCAGAAAATTAGTTATGACTTCAAAGAATGTCAAAAATACCTATAATCTAATTAGATAATCCTTATTCTTAAAAAATAAAAAATTGGATTAAAATTGTAATTCAACAAAAAAAAAACTACTAGAAATTTTTTTTTCTAAAAATTAGCACACTCTCTATTTAAATATGTCTCACGCATGTTTGATGTATTTTTTCCTAAAAACTAACACACACTAAACCTAGCAGTTTACTCTATTTCAAATCCTAAATTTTAATTTCTTAAAAATTCCTTTCGGTGTAACCTCACTAATAATAGATAAATTTGAATTGAAAAAATACATTAAATTCAAAAAAAAAAAAAAAAAGAGCTTCATCATATGTGTGGAGTGTGTGTGTCATGAACCTAGTTATTATTATTATTATTACAAACGGTGGTCCGTTTGGGAGTTTATAAAGTAATGGAATGGAATGGAATGGAATGATCATTAAAGGAATGGAATAGAATGGAATGGATTTAGTAGGGAAAGGAATGGAATGGAATTTTATTTAAAAATCTTGTTTGGATGTTATAAAATAAAGGAATGGAATGGAATGGAAAGTAAGTAACTCCGTTTGGGAGTGACATTGGAAGGAATAGAATTAAATCATTTTATAATAACATTACTATTATACCCCTCATTTTAAAGAATATAAAAAATAATCAATGAGAACTTATAATTGCTTTGAAATGCTTAGTATTTAGTGGATGATGTGAGACTAGTTAGCCACAATTGGGTCTGTGTTAGATTATTGAATTACAATATTGTTTTGTGAAGGTGAATAGATTGTATCATGCTAATCAATAATTTAACAGATGAAGATAATGGCATGAAAAATTGACAATAGTACAATTTCTTTAACATCTGTCCTTGTACACTAGCTTTAACATCTTAATAAGTTGTAAACAAATGCATAAAATATATTATGTATATATTTTGTTTAGACAGAAAAGGAATTGACGTTGATAAATTATAACATAGATTGATGGATAGAAAAGGGAACTATCTTGGTCTGATATTGGTTTTGTTATTTGCATTGCAAGAATTCTGTTGTGATTTCATGAATAAGTAGTGGGCAATAAATTTGTTTGAATTATTTTTGGCTAAGAATATATTCAATGAAATGCCTTGATTTGAATTTGGGCAGAGTCATGTTACTCGATCCTAGGCTGAATCATTTTCATGTTTAGCATTATTAGTAAAAAAATAAATTTCTATGCTAACTCAGTGTATGATTTTCCGCAACAGTGCATTACTTTCTAGTTTCTTCTCATTTAATTTTTTTTTTACTCTTGTTTAACTACACACCTGTCTTTTGTCTAAACTTGTACACTAGCTTTTGTAGACATTTCCTCTTAACCATACACGTGGTGAAGCCTTGGAGCTATTAACTAATTGGATGGTTGACTTAAAACTGCAAGTGTAGCACACCACTTGCTTCGTAAATAACAGAAGAATCAAAGAGGAAACAGAGTAAAAAGCAAATTTGAGTTCTCCAGCAGTTCTCAGTTTCAAATTCATAGCAGTTCTATAGCAGTTTTCCAGCAATTCTCACTTTCAAATTTCTAAATACAATTTTTTTTTTAGCTGTACAGGTAACAGCAGTTTTTGTTTCTTTTCACTTTCAAGGTTTTTTCGTTTCTTTTCACTTTCAAGGTTTTTAGTTGTACAGAATGTAGTTTGTTTTGGTTTTTAGGTGTACAAAAACACTATCTATCACTCTCATGAATCACTAGCAAACAGTTCATAAAAAAAAAAAAAAAAAAAAAAGACTAGCAAACAACCGAAAAGAAAAAGAAAAAGATAGACATACTTAGTTTGAGCAATAACTGAAAATTGCAGCAGACAAAAAAAAAAAAAAAAAAAGAAAGACCAGCGGCAGCAGCTTCACTTTGTAGAGGACGGACAATATTGTGCAAGAATTATAGTTTTTATTTTTCTTACGGCTGAATGAGAAAAAAAAGGCTGATATTAAAGGGGTATTTTAGGAATTTAACAAAAATTTCATTAAACCTAAATTCATTCCCTCTCATTCCTCCTAATTTTGAGGGGAACAAAAATTTAAGGTTTTGAGGGAAAATGGAGGAATGAGCATTCCCTCCTAACTATTTTATTCCCTCCCACTTAAACTTCCAAATAAGGGAATGAACATTCCATTCCCTCCGTTAAAACTCCCAAACAATAGGAGGGAAAAATATTCTAAAAATATTCATTTTATTCCATTCCATTTCCTCCTTCCAAACAGAGCCTAAGTGTCTTGCGCATACAACTTTTTTTTTTTTTTTTTTAAATATAGGAAAGTGTTAGACAATTCATATATAAAACAATGTTACAATACTTAAGGTCAAACTTAAAACTTCGTGAACCATCTTTATTTAAATAAAGAACTATATAAATTGAAAATATCTAAAAAATATATAGTATAAAAATAGGTAAAATTTTGATATTAGAATAAGGTAATTTTATTGTATACAACTCAGATTATGATGGATCTTCTATAGCCAAAAAATAAAAAATAAAACAAAAAAAAGGCAGAATAGAGCCGGGGAGGGCATATGATTCATGAACATGAAGGGCCTTCAGGGAGAGCATTTTAATCATTTATTTTTGATTTTTAAATAATATTACACATATTTTCATACTCTTTTTCATTCCCACGTATTTCAAAAAATTACAAACAATATTACTTAAACTACAACTTCGCTACCAAACGGCCAAACTCATCATGATATTAAGATATCTTTTGTCATTTGCTTCGGTCGGTAAAGCATTTTTTAATTAGAATTTTTATTTATTTATTTGAATTCAGATATTTCTTTCTTTCTTTCTTAAGTCTTAACCCACTTCCACGCGTGTTTTTGCAAATTGCAATCAATCTCCCAAACACGTGACACACCCTCCGATATTTGTACCAAACCCCCAAAGAAAAATAACAGCCATTAAGATCTGTTAATCCTGAATCTGACGGCGGATATTGAGCGAAATCAGAATCAGTTAAAAGCAGCCGTAGGCGACGCGTTAAAAAAAATTTGGTCAAGATGACAACCAATCAAACCCGGTACTGCTTGCCACGTAAGCAGAATATGCTTAGAAATCGAAAAGAGAGAGGGAGAGGGGAGCTTCCAACTTTTTTTACATGTTGGAATTTTAGTGGTCCCCACTGGAAGAGAGAGAGAGAGAGGGAAAGGTAAGCTTAAATATCGGACTTTGGGAAACGAGAGCGGTGAGGCTGCTCTATTGTTTCCACTTTCTAGTCTCCATTTTAGAGAGAGAGAAAGAGCTGAGTTGGAGAGATTTTTATAGAGAAGAGCTTCTCTCTCTATTCTCTCAGGTAATCATTCCTTTCTGCTTTCTTTTTCTTTTCTTTTTTTCTTTTTTTTTTTTTTAAAAAATACTATAATCAATTTCTCAGCTTTCGTTTTGGTTTTGGTTTGTGAAAGATCGATTTTTGTAATCACATTTTTCGTCTTGCTGTTGAATGGATTTGTGTAGATCTAGGAGTACATGTTTTGTTTTTGTTCCTAAAATCGGTTGAGATCTTTGCCTTCATGAATGCATGCATTAACAAAATTTAAAAGATTTTGAATTTTTACATATATTATTCGATGCTGTGAAGTTTTATAGATTGGATCTAAAGTATCTTGTCGTATCTTCTGTACTTTGTATGACCATACATGTTCTGTTCACGTGAATCACGTGATCTCCACTCCAGCCAAGAGCCAACGCCACACACTTTCATGTCTGTCTGTTATAGTATTTATTTTACTTTTAATGTTTATTTTGTTTCGTTTTGTCTTTTTTTTAAGCTTTGGATCCTCTGGCAACTGCAAAATCTCACTGTTTTTAGTCTATCTATGATTAATTAAGTAATGGGAATTTATGGTTTTTAATTATTTAAAAATGAATAATAACTTTCATTCGCTTTTTGAATTATTTTCCAATTCCTCCATGTTTGTACCTTTTTATTGGGTAATAAAGTGACTTTCCTTTCGTTTGCCAAATGAAGTTTATCAAGAAAAATAATGCGTTTGATCTATCCCTTATTGCACCTGACAAATGTTTGAAAATTTTCTTTGAAAGTTAGTATTAGTTAATTTGACCAGCTTACCTTTGGCGCGATTTTACAAATTTTTGTGAAGGAGCAAGAAGTCTTTGTCAGATTTAAATATCTAGAAGAAAGTTTTGCCCATCTATATATTTAGATTAGGATCTCAAATTTTTAAAAAACGTATTATAGATTAGGATCTCAAAGTTATCCACTTTTGAAAATATTTTCTCTATTTTCAAGAAATTTTTTTCTTAAAATAGAAATTATTGTGTGTCAGCACACATAAGTAAAATCCTTATAGATAATTTGGAGAAAATCCGTCTATTATAAAGTTGGGAGCCGTGAGAAAGTTTGTAGAAATTTTATTAAAATAGTGGAAAGGTTGGCCGATTACCGCTTTATAAATTGGGATTTAACTTTTGTGAGGAATATTCCGAAATAGGATTCTTTGTGTGCAGGCCCTGAAGAGACCATCTACACTAGTGTAATTGACTGTTTCTGGTAATTTCAAATCTGGTAAAGAGTGAAATATGTAAAAAAATAAAACTTGTTTAAAGTAACAAACAAAATAGAACAGTGTTGGTCAGAAACTCAGAATTGTTGGTTGGTTCAGTTTCAGGCTCATTTAAGAGCTCTGCACGTTTATGTACCGTGTTGTTTGGAAGATTATAAAAAGTTAGCTGTAACCCAAGAAAAAGTAGACAAAAGAAGTAAATGTGGAGAATTTAGGTGTTGCAGCCATGGCTGGTCCCTATTTATTTTTTTAATTTAAATGAGACCCATGTGGGGAAATTTTAACCAGCAACATTTTCCTTTATTAATTTTTCAAAAAGAGTGATGGCTACCCTATTCTCTATAATTAAATATAATTTTCTTGATCTTTCCAATTAACCGGCGCTCTTGAATATCAATATTTCAGGGCTTGCCTTTGGTGTTTGGTATGTGTATGTGTATGTGACTGTGATTCCATTGCTGGTAGGCCCAGCATGGTCAAGTTTGACGCCTCTAAATTCTAAACTCTGTTTTTGCCAAATCTTATTGTTGAATACTGTAGTTCTGTTGTCTTGGTCAATTTGAACCTTGTCACACCAACTTAGAATTAGTACTCGTTAGAATAATTATCAAACGAGGACTTGTTCTATACCCAAATCCAGAAGTCCAAATAGTTTGCTAGGCTTTGCCTTAATTTTTTGACCCAATAGATTCTTGAGCGAGTCTATTATTTGCGCATGCATGTTGTACTAATCAAAATTGAAGGTGTCACTCTACGAGGGTCTTGATGTTTTGGTGTATGTTTTAATTGAGTAAGAGGCTGCCTAATTAGAGGTAGGACATGGGTTTTTTCTTATTTTTCGGCTCTCTTTCAAAACTTCTTAAATTCTATTGGTTCACTAGAATTTTTTGTCAACAGATCAAAAAGCTGGTTTTTTATTTATTTATTTAAATTATCTATAACTTACGGTTCTCATACTATTTTTTTTGTCCTATAAAGAATAAACAATTTGCAAATGGATATCTTGGTAAACTTCGTAGTTGTTGCTTTAAGATGACATATATGGCGTGCACAAAAATAACGATACCTTCTCCGTGTGGTACCGGCATGGACTAATGATAGAGACAACATTGTCATATTCCTTGACTGGTGTGAATCGCTTGTTTTAGTGGCAAAGTGATCCCTATGGAAATTTCAGTGCCCCATATTTTGGTTTTGGAGATTGGACCCCATAAATAATTTACCTTTCTCTTTGTGGTAGTGGCATCAACTCTCCAGTATTATTGTTTCTACTTTTCATTGTGCCTTTCTTTTCCATGAAAAAAGTCCATAAAGTACTTCATTACTTTTTCGTACTATCACCATCTTTTACTGCAGGTGAAGGAGGCCTTCTATTTGTTTTTCCTTTCCCTTTTTCTTTACAGGAGGAGGAAAAAAAAGATATTATTAGTTCTATATTTTTGGCCATACCAACCAAGATTAGCACCAAAAAAAAAAAAAAAAAACTGACTCTGTAGTCTGAACTCGATCATTTTAAAACTTCAGTTTCAACTTTCTATCGTGTCTGGCCAGACCTTGCTGCTAGAATTTTGTAATAGTTTTGGCTGTGGAGTGCTTGTAAGTTGTATGAATATATGAATGTCAATGCACTTGCATTATTTATCCATTTTTAAATTTAATACATTACACGCATAACATGAAAGGAACTGGAACATGTCAATGAGAAGATCAGTTATAGAAACTCAAATTTCTCACTCTGGAATTGCACTTGAAAATGTTGGCCTGTCTCCCTTTTTCAATCATTTTAACTTTTTTGTTCCTTATTATTCACTTTGAAGCTTCCATTATGCTATGCCATCCTAGCTTCTAGGAACCCAATGTATACTGAAGTCAGTTGGGTACTTATCTTTTTACATTGCCGACATCCTGGATCCCATTGATCCATTAGTCATTTGTATTAATGGCCCTATTGTTGGTGAACTGAATCGCTTTGCTAGTTTGCTTCCTTGTAACCATCATCTAAACTGTGCCAATATATTGATAGCTAAATTCTCTCTTAATAAAATTGTCTTCTAATTATTATTAGAGTATCATAATATTAGTCTATTCAAAGGGGCCGTTAGTTCAACTGTATTATTACCATAGGAGCACTTGATTACTAGGGATATTGAGGTGCTACGTCTTGCTATAATAGGAATCCAACTGCTTGTGGAAGTTGAGTAGGTTTTAGACGGGACATGGACATGTATTTTATTCAATTGGTACTTTAGGAAGCAAGTTGCCCTGATGTTATCTTTTCTGTGAGTTGAGCTGGTTTTTTTTACCATAAAAGCATTGCGGAAGCTATTTTAAATAACTAAATTTTGTATTGAGATCACTGTGCTATAGAATTTCTCATTGAACTTAGAGATATAGCTTATTGGAAGCTGGTTTACTTTCTTGATTTGTCTTAGAAATACTATCTAAAATAATCACAAGATACTCACTTTTTCTCTCCTTTTCACAGGTTGAAGAACAATGGGTGCAGGTGGCCGAATGTCAGTGCCCCCCACTCACAAGAAATCCGAAGCTGAAAGTCTTAAGCGAGTTCCACACTCAAAACCCCCATTTACCCTTGGCCAGATCAAGAAAGCCATCCCTCCTCATTGTTTCCAGCGTTCTGTTCTCCGCTCTTTCTCCTATGTTGTTTATGACCTTGCTATAGCCTTTGTCTTCTATTACATTGCTACCAATTATTTCCATCACCTTCCTAAACCTCTCTCTTCCCTGGCTTGGCTAATTTATGGGTTTGTCCAAGGTTGTGTCCTAACTGGTGTTTGGGTCATAGCCCATGAGTGTGGCCACCATGCGTTTAGTGACTACCAATGGCTCGATGACACCGTGGGTCTAATCCTCCACTCCTGTCTTCTTGTCCCTTACTTCTCCTGGAAGTATAGCCATGGCCGCCACCATTCTAATACAGGTTCCATTGAGAGGGATGAAGTCTTTGTCCCCAAGCAAAAATCCAGTATCCCATGGTACTCCAAATACCTTAACAATCCACCAGGCCGACTCATCACACTTTTCATCACGCTCACTCTAGGCTGGCCTCTTTACCTTGCATTCAACGTTTCGGGCAGGCCCTATGATCGGTTTGCAAGCCACTATGACCCTTATGGTCCCATCTACTCAGATCGTCAACGGCTCCAAATATTCATTTCTGATGCTGGTATTATTGCTGTCTTTTATGGGCTTTACCGGCTTGCCATGGCAAAAGGACTTGCTTGGGTCTTATGTACCTATGGAGGACCACTGTTGGTTGTAAATGGATTTTTGGTGTTGATCACATTTTTGCAGCACACTCACCCTTCATTACCTCATTATGATTCTTCTGAGTGGGACTGGTTGAGGGGAGCTTTGGCCACTGTTGATCGAGATTATGGAATTTTGAACAAGGTTTTCCATAACATCACAGATACTCATGTGGCACACCATTTGTTCTCAACAATGCCACATTATCATGCAATGGAAGCTACAAAGGCAATTAAGCCAATTTTGGGAGAGTATTATCAATTCGATGGGACACCAGTTTACAAGGCAACATGGAGGGAGGCAAAGGAGTGTGTTTATGTTGAACCTGATGAAGCTGGCCAGAGCAAGGGTGTCTTCTGGTACAACAATAAGCTGTGATGATCTCAACTGGCAAAATGTTGGTTGGGAAGGTCTCAGATTCTGGTTAATTTAGGTTGTTCGCTTGCCTTGAATTGGACCTCTAGTATTAGTTGTGCTTTTCAATAATTATGTTGAACCCCTATCATGGCAGAATCGAACACAATCTTATTTAATGACTGAATGTTTGTTTTGTCTGAATGGTTTGCTTGTTTATTGAATAATGAGCAGAGAGGCAGTACATTTACACTAATTTGGAACATCTTGAAACCTGATTTGAGTTATGAATTATGGTTTTTCGGCCGCTAATGTAACGTTGACAGTTATTTGTAGATTGAATTCTCACTCCACTCTTGAACAGATCCTGTTAAGATATATTAAAATGTGAAAGCTTGCATAATAGGTTGTGGCAGCAAAAAAAAAAAAGCAACATGTGTTCAAGGTTCATGTGCAATACAGTCTAATAATAACAATGTCTCAAACAATCTCATCAAGCAAAATTACCCTAAACTTACCTTTCACTCTAATGATAATGTCTTAAACAGTCTCATCAAGTGTGTTTGTGATTTACTTTGTAAATGTCAAACGAGGCCCTTTGCTGCATAAACCTACTGAGATTGATCATTTCACGAGTATCCTCAAATAGTCAGATGTCATAATCAGATTTAACATGTAAAGCATTCTCTCAATTTCTGCAATTTAAATAGTACCAAACGTAAACTTTCGATTATTCAAGTATTGCCTATGATAGATGTAGTGCTTTCACCTTGTATCACGAGAGTTGAATAAAGATTTAAGACATTCAATTTAACCAATAAAAGAAATGATAAAATAGCTAATTAAGTTGTCAAACAACATTTTAACTACTATCATCTACTATATTTTTAGACTCATAATTGTTGCTTCCTTCTGAATAAGGATTTCTTTAGAACAATTATAGAGGGAACCTAATCATATGTATTTTTTAAGTTTTCATTGAGTAATATATAGTAGCTACTGGTAATGTAATAATAGGTTCATACATCACATTATTATTGCCATAAACCTGAAAGTTATTGCTATACAAAATATTTAATAAGCCTTGACTTCTATTGTCAAGGTTTCCTTCGCCTTTTTAAACCATACTTTACAATTTCATCTGATCTCACGTAAAGCATGCTCATCTTTTCTTTTTTTGAGAAAGGCATGCTCATCTTTTAATTGTTTATGGTCGAGACTGGAGAGTAATGACTTTTTAAATGGTAAATCCAAAAATTGATCTATTAAGAGTTGGTTGAAAAACGTATGTACTTCGTTCATCAAAATGTTAACATATTATAAATGTATGCTTTATAAGCATTGACTTATATTGTCAAGGTTTCATTCACCTTTCCAAACCATACTAAATTACTAACCAATTTCATCTGATCCCGTGTAAAGCATGCTCATCTTTTAATTGTTTATGGTAGAGACTAGAGAGTAATGACTTTTTAAGTGGTAAATCCAAAAATTGATCCATTAAGAGCTGGTTGAAAGACCTAGTGTACTTTCGTTCATTAAAATGTTAACATATTATAAATGCCTGTTTTCATTTAAAGTTGCTGTGATAAGAGTTGAAGTTATAGGTTGAAGTAAAAAAGGACCATCAAATCTAATACTCCCTGGATATGAATTTGTAACTCTGAACATTTAGCAAACAACAAAACCTGTTAAATCTGGACTTTCTGCAAAAAGCCTAAAAAACAGAATTGATTATGGAACAAAAATCACTTTGGGGAACCCTGCTTCCCATCATACTCAAAAGGTAATGGTACATCAACACAGGCCTTCTAAAATAACGTGACAAGAACTGAGATATGGCAATTCTACACCTAACCATCAAAGAATGATGGTAACAAGACACTAACATGCCTATTGGTCCTACACCAAGACTTTCAGCAGAGAACTGAAGCAAAACTGCCTACCAATCCTATGCTAAGACCTTCAGCAAGATGTCAAATGCAAAAAAGTAGAGAAGATATGAGGATATATGTACTAAATCTACTTGAGGAGTCCTAATATCATCAGATGATGATTTGAGTAGTCCTATTATCATCAGATGATGATCAGTCTCATAGCACAGGTTTCTTGTCCCTTCTGTCTTTCAAATACAAGTGCTCCTGTTCTCTCTGTTTTGGCTGCTTCAAGGTGGGAGGAAAAAAAGAAATCATACTTTAATTGCTGGGAAGTTGAAATGAATCAACGCATTGACATCAAGGTACGAATTCTCTTTTCTCTCTCTGCCTTCTTAGCACTTGGGGTTCTCTTTAGCTTCTGCAGTTCCTCCATCACCACTTTCTCAACAGTGTCAATCGAGTTCAAGAGTTTCTTCTGAGGTGTGAGAAACTCTGATTCTCCAGCATTCTGATTAGTGATTCCGAGCAGAATCTTTGGCACTTTACCAACAGCAGGTGTACAAGGCTTGACACCAACAGCTAGATTTGGAGAGATCATAGAGACATCGTGCTTGAGTTGAGCACCAGACTGTGTCACAGAAGGGTCAAGAACCCTTTGGCCCTCAGGTATAGGACTCTCAATTTGTAGGCCTTCGGCATCTCCCAGTAGAGCTCTTCTCCTTTCAATTGCCTAACACAAGCAAAATGCAACCCACTTCCAATCAGCATAAATGCAATCCATTTTGAACCTCAAGAATCATCATAATATAACAATCTAGATTATGTAAACTAAAATTTTGAACATCCCAACAAAATAAAGGCACAAACAGCCTTTCAATGTATTTCAGATCTATAACAATCATAGAGCATTACAGATATTAAATCTCACCCTCTCCAGTGCAACTACATCAACAAGTTGGTTTGTCCTTGTGGACAAACAGGAGAATTCCTAGTCTTTGCTACACGCAACAATCAACACTTCGCTCAACAATACACATACAGCCAGGACAGCATTCAATTTTATCTTGGTCACTCCGTTAGAAGCTTAAGATACCCTACAAATGTTGTCTTCATTTGAAGAATGCCCTCCCAGTTAAGCAACAACTGAGTCAGAGGAATACAAATTGAACAGCCTTTGTGTTTCTGTGCAAAAGAAACAGCATCCACGGACCATCTATTATTACAATGTGACTGTAGAACAGTTTGGCTTGTAGCCTCACTTACAATAAATAAGAGTAGACCACATACCTTATCCATCTTTAAAGGACTGGATTTGGCATTGGATTGCAAAGACACAATCCTTGCCTATGGAATATAAAATCCCGTTAGCACATTTGATCAGCACCCTATGATCAATATGGAGCAAACAGAAAAAAAATATGTTTGACCAAATACAACCCAATCCATTTTCAGTTTTGCACAATGCATCCTACCAGCTTAGTTCCATTTTGATAGCATGGAAGTATTTGCAACAAGATATCATAACAAGTACTGCAGCTAAGTTAACCAAGACTAACCAAGGAAGAGGTATCCCATTTCTAAATGGTTGTTTCAGTTGGCTTGCTGGCAACATAACTATAGCTGTTATTCTAATCATCAAGATGGCTCTGCAACAAATTTAATTGAGGTGTTCTCATAATGGTGAAGAGCAAAGAAGTATGCTTATTGGGAAAGAAAAAACCTTAGCCCTAGTGGAGCAATGCAATGTTCTATAGGAATCAGCTTTTGCTACTAGAAAGACTTCTCAACCACTTCACTTTTATCTTGTTGTTCCCCCAATTATCACTAGGATGCAAGTGGCAGTGACTTTAGATTTAGAAGTCTAAAAGCTTGAATTTCCATGATCGCTTGAATTAGGCTTCCAGATAAAAATTTGAAAAAAAATAGCAAGACCCATGTCAATTAAGCTTCAAAAAACCAAATGTTTGTTTATGAGAAACATCTACACAGTCAAAAGAACACTACCAATCAAGATTAAAAGCATTAAACATATGAATGTCAAATACGGAAACATCGCATTTTAAAGAACATAGTATGAAATAAAGATTTGTGAATACATATTAAGAAGGGTATTGTGTTATTAAAGCACCAAATTCAATTGAACTTAAACTCCTATTCCTCAAATTCCTGGCACCAAAACAAGAAAGCAAAATTAAAGAAAGGCACGGCACAGAAAATGAGAAAATTCCCTTCAGTGCAACAAATCAAGATATATCAATACAAGCAGAGAGAATCAAAAATTACCCTCACAACCGCAGTGATATCCTGAAGAGGGGTTCGTGGGTACCAAGAAGGTAACACACTGCCCGTGGTTCTGCCCCGGCCCGAACTCCGTTGCACAGTTCTCGGATTATTCTCCTGACCCGTAGCCGGAGTTCCGTACAGATTCCGGCCACGCACATTTCTTGGAGTTCCAAAGCCTCCCCTTCCTCCTCCAATGAATCGTCCACGTGTTGCCGGTGTCGCCACTTGCCTGACCGGGGCCGGGGATCCGAACAAGTTCCGACCCACTTCTGGATCGTCAATAAGAATTCCGGTACTGGGAGCTCTGCGGCGAGCGAAAATGGCAGCGTAGTCGACAGGCCTCACCAATCTATCTCTCGATTCAGGCATCGTTGATATAATAATGCTTTGAACTGAAAGAAAGAAAGAAACACACACAGAAAAAGAAGTTAGAAGAATCATCAGATCAAAAAGAGTCTGAGTTTCAAGGAAATGAGAGGCTCTTACCTGGGGTTGGGTTGGGTTTTTAGGTTTTTAGGTTTGTTCTTGAATTTTTAGGCAAATGAAAAAGAGCAAGAAGCTCTACGAGAGAGAGAGTCGAAATTGGCAATTTTTTCAAATGAAATAATGGGCGGTATTATAGGGGGAAAAAAACAACACACGAAATTTACTTTTATTTTTTAATTATTTTAATTAATTTCGTAATTTGGGAGCTTTCAATTTTCAAATTTGTGGAATTAGCGGGATTATTCAAGCAGCAGCTAACTGGGCTAAGACTAAGAGAAGGCAAGCGTGTCTCTGGAGTCTGGACTGGGAGTTTGGGCCAATTTTGGGTCCATTTGCTTTTGGGCTCGACCTCATTTTCCCATTTTCTCTTGAACCCAAGGGAATGGGATACATATTCTATAGACTATTGTCCATTTAACATAACAATTTCTCTTAAAAAAGGAAAACAAAAACGCTTAGAGCTTTCACTTGTTTCGAAAGTCACTTTAAAAAAAAATAATAATAGCAAGGTGAAACTACGTTATTATTAGTTCATGAAATTTATCTTGTGAGTGCAATTGCTCTCATTAAGAACCTCATGATCTGTAAGAAAATTACTTAACCATTTTGTGACCTGTTAACAAAAACCCAGTATTTAAAACCCAGTATTTAAAACCCAGTATTTGATGGGTCCAAGTCCATCCATATCAGAATCAAGCCAAAAAAATCACTCTTCAATTCTTCATTGCCTTTTAGAGTTCAAATCGTGGTCAACTACTACAATTACTACTAATACAATTTTGCTCAATTTGGTGCAAATTTTGAAAAAATTGATTATAGTTGGGGGTTAATGGAAAAATGGACATAATATCACAATTGCAAGTGAGTACAATTGAAGCAATTAACTTCAATACCTTTTGTACTTTATAAGCCTTCAACTTTGAACAATTCCACCTTTGAATAACATTGAGGTTTGGCATTCCAAAGGAGTAGCGGGCTACCTATGGAGGGGAAGAACCTGTGGAACCTTTTATGAATTCGTGAGGACCCAAAAAATCCTAGAGGTAGCACTGACTGGGGACTCTCTCTCTCTCTCTCTCATATTAAGGGTAGCATTCTTTTGTTTGAATTGGTAATTCCCGTTTGTTAATTGGTTGCAAGATTGTTGAGTGATTTTTTGACGAGTCATGGGATTTTTAATGAGATAAGTTGATGACATGTCACCTAAAATTTGTCACGTCATTTTTCCGTTAGTCACGTAAGCACTAAGACTGACACTATTAACAAAAAGACCAATTGTGTTCACTTTTTAAACTTGAGAGACTAATAACACTCACTTAAAACTTGAGGGACCAATAATATAGTTTCAACTAATAATAATAATCATCCACTTATGCAAGATAGCTTGCATATCACTCTATATTTTATAATACATCCAATAAAAATTGTCTATATAACGAGGCAAATTATCGACTTGACAACACTAGTTAACCCACATTAGGGACCCAACGAGGCAACAACTCCCCAAGCTAGTGATCCATGACCACTTATATCTAATAACGAGAGAGAGAGAGCAAAAATGTAATTTATCAAAGAGAAACTAACATGTTGAGTGCTTAGGTTGTGTTTGGTTTAGTCCATCACTCAAAATTAATTCTTATAATGAAAAGTCTAAACTCATATCTCATATCACTCCTCTATTTCTACCTTAACTCACTCTACAATTCATTTGGGTAAAAATTTCGTTCAGATTTCATCACAAAAACTCACTCTACAATTCATGTGGAGCCCACAAGTTAAATTGGGTCAAACTTCTAATAAAGTTTCTAATATCTTATTTTCCTTACGTACAAAGTTTAGTTATAAAATTAATTAACTTTAGGCTACAACCTTACTAAATATCTTTTTATTAGATGTGAATTTTGACAAATCCACCATTGAATTATATCTTCTTCTTATATCCTCTATACTTGCAAAATTTCTAGAAAATTAAAGATCAATAGTTATGTCATCAATAAATTGTTTAAATTGTAAGTTTTTATAATTTAAAATTATGTATAAAATATAAGCTTATAGATCATATAGCAAACAATATCAGATTGATACAAAATTTGACACGTGTATTAAGAGTATAAAGAATATGTAATTCAACAGTTAAATTTTCAAAATACGTGATAATATTTATTTTATTGAGTAAGGTTGTAACCTAAGACTACAACCAATTTTGTAGCTAAAAGAGAGATGGCATTTTGTTAATTTATGGAAAACATGCATGGACTCCTTTATAAAAGGTGGGCTGAAAGTGGACCAAGGAAGAAAGTTAAGCATTAAAACAGATTGTGCTAGAGCTCGGAAGGCTGACGGGCCCAAGGTGCTAAAAGGAACTTAAAGGCTAAATTGACCCAACCAGGACTGGGCTAGAGGCCAAGGTTCGAATTTGGGCTCCATTAGGCGTGGGCTCGAGACTACTGGGCTAGAACCATTGGGCTTAGGAGTTGAGCGCAAGCCTGGACTGGGCCTTTGGGTCAAGTTTGACCCAGCCCAAATCTATTAAAACTCGTTTCTAACCCTAGCCTTAAATCTCAAAGTACTCTAGAGCCTTCTCCTCCTTTCTGCTTTGTTACTCTCTCCCCATGCTCTCTCTCTCTCTCTCTCTCTGAACTCCTCCACTGGACCTTCGTGGCCTGAGCTTCCTAAGCTCATCATCTCAAATCAGTGCCGCCACCATAGGTGGCGAATTTCTTCTGAAAAAACCCTCATCTAATTTTCTCTAATCTCTGAAGCTCTCCCAAAGCTCCTCTTGACCTCTGAAACTCTCATGGCCGAGCCTCTCAAGCTCCATCGCCATTCATCATCCACCCCCACACGATGGTTCACCCTTCCATCTTAAGCTCCCTGAACCTCGAAAACTCTTAGCCAAAACTCATCTACGAGCTTTATCTCTCTCAAACTCAAGTACACTCTCTCCGACCTACGAACTAGGGTAGCCCTAGACAGTGCGTTATGTGGAGGCTAAAAGCCTTACGGATCAACCATGATATACAACAGTGATGGCGCATGGAGTTACAGAGAGTGGGCTAAAAATCCTTTCTTTTTCTATATCCCCTCTGTTCCCCACTGACCATCTTCCGAACCCTGGTGAATTAGTTTCTTTCATGAGGTCAATACTGGAACTAGTCCTAATCTCCGTACACGATTTAGTTAAGTCAGACTTTTTCCCCTTCTTTCTTTTCTTTCTCTCTCTTCTAAGCAGGAATAAATCTTAAATCCATTTAAGGAGCGAGTAAGCCCTGGTTCTTTTCTCCGATGGTTAAGCATTTTATTTCTTATATGCAATATTTCCTTGTTGATTCTCTTTTTTTCTAATAGACTAACTCATATCCTTAAAATCTATTTTTTTTTCTATAAGTTAGTCTAATAGATTAGCATTCCGCATTCCATTTGGAAAGCCTTTTCGCTTATGAGACTAACTCCAATGAATGACACCAACAAGAAAGCTAAGTTTGCCGTCCTAGCCTTTCTAACCATTGGTTCCAGGATGACAACCAAAGACTAAAGCCCGATCTGAGCAAGATCGTCGAAACGTCTACGCGTGGGGCCATTGCTGACACCCCTTGCATTCCAAAAATAACAATTTTTTTTTCGTTTATACTCAAAGCTCCATTATATCTAACTCGTACTCATTCTCCTCAAATTGTATTTGACAATCTTGAGAGATTTTTTTAAAGGTTCAAATTCTTCATATCTATTGTAACTTGTAAGTAATGGGCGGTATTATAGGGGGAAAAAACAACACACGAAATTTACTTTTATTTTTTAATTATTTTAATTAATTTCGTAATTTGGGAGCTTTCAATTTTCAAATTTGTGGAATTAGCGGGATTATTTAAGCAGCAGCTAACTGGGCTAAGACTAAGAGAAGGCAAGCGTGTCTCCGGAGTCTGGACTGGGAGTTTGGGCCAATTTTGGGTCCATTTGCTTTTGGGCTCGACCTCATTTTCCCATTTTGTCTTGAACCCAAGGGAATGGGATACATATTCTATAGACTATTGTCCATTTAACATAACAATTTCTCTTAAAAAGGAAAACAAAAACGCCTAGAGCTTTCACTTGTTTCGAAAGTCACTTTTAAAAATATAATAATAGCAAGGTGAAACTATATTATTATTAGTTCATGAAATTTATCTAATTTATCTTGTGAATGCAATTGCTTTCATTAAAAACCTCATGACCCGTAAGAAAATTACTCAACCATTTTGTGACCTGTTAACAAACAAGTATTCACAAATCAAACTCAAGAATGTTACCCTAAATTTGGAGAGAGAGAGAGAGAGAGAGAGAGAGAGAGAGAGAGAGAGAGAGAGAGAGAGAGAGAGAGAGAGAGAGAGAGAGAGAGAGAGAGAGAGAGAGAGAGAGAGAATCCCTTTATAAAACCTATAATTTGATGGGTCCAAGTCCATCCATATCAGAATCAAGCCAAAAAAATCACTCTTCAATTCTTCATTGTCTTTTAGAGTTGAAATCGTGGTCAACTACTACAATTACTACTAGTACAATTTTGCTCAATTTGGTGCAAATTTTGAAATAATTGATTATAGTTGGGGGTTAATGGAAAAATGGACATAATATTACAATTGCAATTGAGTACAATTGAAGCAATTAACTTCAATACCTTTTGTACTTTATAAGCCTTCACCTTTGAATAACTTTGAGGTCTGGCATTCCAAAGGAGTAGTGGGCAACCTATTGAGGGGAAGAACCTGTGGAACCTTTTATGAATTCGTGAGGGCCCAAAATATCCTGGAGATAGCACTGATTGGGGACTTCGTGTGTGTGTGTGTGTGTGTGTGTCTCTCTCTCTCTCTCTCTCTCACTCTCATATTAAGGGTAGCATTCTTTTGTTTGATTTGGTAATTCCCGTTTGTTAACTGATTGCAAGATGGTTGAGTGATTTTTTGACGAGTCATGGGATTTTTAATGAGAGAAATTGATGACATGTCACCTAAAATTTGTCATGTCATTTTTCCGTTAGCCACATAGGCACTAAGACTGACACCGTTAACAAAAGGACCAATTGTGTTCACTTTTTAAACTTGAGAGACTAATAACACTCACTTAAAACTTGAGGGACCAATAGTATAGTTTTAGCTAATAATAATAATCATCCACTTATGCAAGATAGATTGCATATCACTCTATATTTTATAATACATCGAATAAAAATTGTCTAAAATAATTGTATATATAACGAGGCAAATTATCGAGATGTAATAACACTAGTTAACCCACATTAGTGACCCAACGAGGCAACAACTCCCCAAGATAGATGACCACTTATATCTAATAACGAGAGAGAGAGAGAGAGAGAGAGAGAGAGAGAGTAACATGTTGAATGCTTAGGTTGTGTTTGGTTTAGTCCATCACTCAAACTCAATTCTTATATTGAAAAGTCTAAACTCATATCTCATATCACTCCTCTATTTCTACCTTAACTCACTCTACAATTCATTTGGGTAAAAATTCCATTTAGATTTCATCACAAAAACCATTTTTGGTGATTAGGGTTTTGTTGTTGCTTGAGAGACTAAAACATTGTATTGCTGCACTTTGTATTTTTCCTCGATAATAGTGAAATCCCTACAACTCCGTGGACGTAGACAAATTGCTGAACCACGTAAATAATGTCTTGTGTGTGTGACTGTTTTTTTTTTTTTTTTTTTTTTTTTTTGTCTCTCTCACGGCTTGGGAATTTTGGGTTAATTCCCTACAAATAATGATTCTCATTTTTCCACCACTTTACTTAATTCAGGTTTTCTTCTTTATAGGCTACGTTTTTCAGATAGGTGACCTTTAAGTTGGTCCCCTTTACTTTGTTGGTTTCTATAATGTTTTAACATGAAACTAAGGCTATTTATTCTAAACATTCCCTTTTTATCATTCTATTACTACCATTTACTTGAGTCATTGAATGACTCATTGATCGATTTTTTTGTTTAAAGTTGAGAACTTCAACCTGGTCCCAATTATGATCTCTTATGGCATTGACATTCATCCTATGTTTTCCTTATGGAAAAAAGAAAATAGGGATAGGACATTGCTTACAAAATCAAGTCTTTGCCTTGTGGGTTTTTCACTCTAAATTGAATAGCTTAAAGTGTGAATACTTTTCTTCTTATTGTTCTTTGTTGTGCTTATGGTGTCAATCATTATTATGTATTTCTTCGGCACATCTATTGGAAGCATTTAATCTAGGGTCATTTGTTTATTTGTAATAGCAAATTTGAAATAAGACTCGTAACTTTTGGCTGTTCATATGCTTCCCTCAATTTTATATTTAGAAGTGGTTTGTTGAAGCTTGAGCCTCATTTCAACCTTTTACTTGCGATAATTTTCCATTTTATACCTGTTGTTTATGAAATAATGTGTGTGATCTTGGGCTTTTGATTGGTACCAAAAAAAAAAATGAGGAAACTATGATTTGAAATCATATCAAAAACTAATTGGTGTCTTAGTTTGATGATAGTGATGATAAAGAACTATAATCAAGAGTGGACGTTATAGGTTAAAACTCTCTCAAAAAAATCATATCATATCATATTATATTATCTAATCATATCATATCATATTATATTATATATATATATATATATATAACCGAAGCCTTTGCTGGCACCACAATTTTCCACGTCAGCACAATATTTAAAAAATAAAAATAAAAACATTATAACTCCTCAAAACTCTAGCAACCTTACCCCTCTCTCAAGTTAAGAAATATAAAGCCACTGTTTCTACAAACTCTCTCTCTCCAAACGTGGGAAGCCCTAAACACACGGTATAGCATTCAAGATCTACAACGCACGGTATAGATTTTAGCTTATAAAGTTCAGCTTTTGTAAGATTAGTTTTGTTTATATATTAATTAATGCATAGTACTTTGTTCACCATTGAATACTCATATAATCAATTTCAAATTCAGTGTTCAAGAATTAAACCAAAATTCTAACTGCGCTATCATAAAATATTATTATTAGTATGAATTTTATGGAGTTGCGGTGTTCAGGAATTAAATCAAAATTCTTTTAAATTATCTATAATATTTTGTCCTCTGAAAATTTTCTCTCTTTGATTTTAGTATATTGTGTTTCTTAAGCTATAGAGAGATTTTCTTTGGTTTCTGCAAACTCTCTCTCTCTCCAAATGTAGGAAGCCCTAAACGCACGGTATAGCATTCAAGATCTACAACTCACGGTATAGATTTTAGCTTATAAAGTTCAGCTTTTGTAAGGTTAGTTTGTTTATATATTTTGATAGAGAAACATGTTCAATGTGGTACGGCTTAATAATCCCATTAATAGCCAATAGTTAATACCATTTGCAAATTCAATTCATGGAGTTGCAATTTTCATTAAATTGTTCTATGGCTTGAAGCACTTGCATTTTAACAAATTGGACGTGTCTTTAAAGCCCTTTTATTTCTTTGGGGAAAAAAAAAAAAAAAAAAAAAGGAGAGGATATGTTAAAACTTGGCATCATCAACTTATAAGAGAGGATATGTTCTTAGATGGTAGGAATAGGACAAAATGGTTATACGTTTGTTACGCCTGACTGCCAAAAATTGCTCATAAAGATGTATGCACATGATCTACTTCCCTTTGCTTTTAGTGAAAGATTAAATGCACGCCAATGTTGAGATCAACCACTCTAAAAAAATAGTCTGTGCAATCATAAAATATTATTATCAGTATGAATTTTATGAAGTTACAGTGTTCAGGAATTAAACCAAAATTCTTTTAAATTATCTATAATATTTTGTCCTCCAAAAATTTTCTTCTTTATTTGAAATTTTATGGGATGTAAAGAGATCTTTGATTTCGTGAAATAATTTATACTCTCTCCTTCTTTGATTTGATTTACTTACTATCTTTGACACTTGCCATCAGCAATTACTCAGGGCCACTCTTATGAACTAAATCAACTTATTCTCCAGTCACCATCATTGATAAATGAGAAATCAAATCAAGGTTATAGTTTTTCTATTTGGTTGCTAGGGTTTTTGTTCATGAAATTGCTATTTTCTATTTAAAAATTGCACCTGTAGATCAATATTTATATTTCTTAACTTGGCATTTTGCACCTATGGCTAAAATTTGTGTGAATCTTTGGAAGTTCAAAAATCTTTTCTCCATTCACCATGGTTTTTCATTGAGTAATTTCTTTCTCTCTTACTCCTCTTGACGAGTTTTGTTTTTTACTAAAAGAAAGCTTTTTTGCTTTGAAGGTCATGCAGCATTTGTCTCATTTTATTTGTCCTCACCACAAGGAAAACATCTAGGTAAGGCAAATAATCTATTTTAAAGTTTGAATGGAAATTACCAAGTACAAGAGGTAAATCTTTAAGGGATGAGCTTAATTGTTTCTTATTTTCAATAATAAATAATTTTATTGCGATACCGGATTTGAGAAATCCAATATGTTCATATCTCTATAGAATAGAGAATAGTAGAAGCCAATTTTATTACAATTACTTAAATTGAGTTGACCAATTCCGTACAATTACAAAGTATAGCATGAAAGATAATGGAATTAATTGTTGTAATTTTTATTTTCTTTCCATATTTTGAATTTCCTCTATATTATTATTACAACTGAGCAAAGATTGAGAAAGTAACATTACTACTCTAATTTGAAGTTTAATGTGTCCTTCTCAAGTCATGGTCTTTATTTATATATTTGCAGTTTATGTTTCTAACCGTTGATGAGAAATTGAGGCTCAGTTGCACAATATGTGTAAATTCTTCAGAAGGCTACTTTAAATAGTAAGTCAATGTGTCTCTTACATTTGAGTATTAGTTAGAATTGTTTTCAAATGATTGTACCAATAAAGGTGAATGTGTATAAATTTTGTTTAATTATCCCGTGCAGCGCATGGGTTAGCGACTAATATTATATATAATAAAAGTTGGGCTTAAACGCCGTGATTATGCCACATGTCTTCACCAAATTGCATAAATTTTTAGATTTTTAAAAAACTAAAAAAGAATAGTATACTACCAAGACTCTAATTCATTTTTATCATTAAATAGTTTATTTCTTTAAAAAAATAAATAAATAAAAACTGCTTCACAGCTGCTTCATGTAAGATTGTAGGCATAGATTAATATTAGATTAATCAAAAAAATATTATATAGTAAGCGTAAAATAAAAACTGCTTCATGTAAGATTGTAGGTAAATTAATATTAGATTAATCAGGACTCTAATTCATTCATATCTCAAGGAGTTTTAGAGTATTTGATTTTTACTTGGACTCTTTTTTTTGGTGGAGTATGTATGTATATACACCGTTAGTTGGTGTAGTTTTTCATTCTCCAACTTATTGTACAATTTTTTATTATTTAGGCTTCCATTTTTCTACCTACAATCATGTGGGTATGTATTTTTTACTCTAATTTTTTACTATAATCAATTAAATACGTTTTATGTATTTGTTGCCTTTTGTTTAAGCTAATTTCCTTATGTTTTCTTTTTATGAGGGGGTAATTTCCTTATGTTTGATCTAATTCATATGTTAATGGTTTGATCCAATTTAATTATTTTGTTGTCCAATATATATGTAAGTTGTCATAGTAAATTCCAATCATAGACTATTAAATTTACATACAATTTTGCAATCTATATGGTACTTTTTTTTTTAACTCTATTTAATTTTCTTCTTGATTTTTTTTTTTTTGTTAAGGTTTGTCAAAAAAGATTTCAAGCATCCTAAGAAAGGTTTGTAATCTAGATGTAGAACTTTGCAATTTTTTTTAATTAGAACAAAAGTTTTATTCCTTGAATAGTTCTATCTTTAAAAAGTGTCCAATTTTATGTTACTTTGTCTAAAGATTTTGATCATTAATATTATTGTTAACAATACTGCAAATCACTTATATTATAGATTCATTAGATATAAAATTCATATGCGAATAGTTTGATACATGTAACTACAAATGATATTATAGCACAACTTGTATGTTAGAAGATAATTTTGTTTTAAGGTGCTATCATTTTATATTTGATGGTTGTTATACCAATGTAATTTATTCCTTTCATTATAATAACAAGTGTGTAACTCCATGCATATGCACCATTACATTTAAAAACAATCACAATTATATATATATATATATATATATATATAATTTAGAACCAAAATAGATCTAGACTCTTTTGTTTTTGCATTTAATAATTTACTTGCCACAAAAATTAAAAAATTAGATGGAACACATGCACAAAATTGAACTCCAATTAAAATTCAATTTAAAATCTAATTGAATTTAGACTCTTTAATTTTTGCACCTAATAATTCACTTGAAACACAAATCTAAAAATTAGGTGAGACACGTGGCGTAAAATTAGACTTCAGTTTAGAATTGAACTGGATTTTCTCTTAATTTTGGCTATTAATATATATATATATATATATATGTGTGTGTGTGTGTGTGTGTGTGTGTGTGTGAGACATATAAACTTGAATTGTTTTTAGTTATACAAAAAAAAAGTCTCGTAAATATAAAATCATTTAAAAATTATATTTTTTATAGTTTACTTATATTGGACTCCTCGTTTTTTACACTAAATTAACTCATTTGACACAAAAATTTAAAAATTTAGATTAGATGAGACACATGGCACAAAATTAAACTCTAATTAAAATCTAATTTTTACATTGAATTAACTCAGCATAAAAATTTAAAAACTTAGATTAGATGGGACACATGGCATAAAATTAGACTCTAATTTAATTTCAATTTGAAATCTAGTTGAATTTTCTCTCAACTTTACCTATTAAACGAGTAACAAATACTACCCCTCAAAAAAAAAAAAAAAAAAAAAGAGTAACAAATACTAGAAAACATGAAGTAAAATACTACAACCAATTTTTGCTAAATAAAATCCTATTAAATATCTTAGAAAACAAACTTATTTACTTTATAGATTGACAAGTTAATTGATGAATGTTTTCTTAGAATAACCAGTATTTATCACTATGTAGTTTGCACAATACATTAGGACCTATGATTTGCAAAATTACATTGATGAAAATAAAGATTTAGGTACAAGTACAACATGCTGTGATAGATGGACAATGTCATCAGTTACACACTTGTGTGCACAAGTGAGTAACAAGTTTTTCCCCATTATAAATAGATGGAACACGACATTGATGCAATTCACCTTATTGTCTCACTTTAAGTTTTTAATTTTGCAAATTACTAAAACGGTCTCATTTTAAATATTAGGGAAGTAAAAAAAATAAAGTATTACAATGAACCCATTACATAATATTTTTTTTTCCAGAATTATAAAATCGAATTGAGTGAAAACTACCCATAAGGGTTGCAAAAACGCGGTTGAGTTATACTCGTTTAATGTTGTTGCACATGTATTAGAGTTTTTAGAAGCTAATTATGAAAGCCTCCTTGAGAGTTTTTTTTTTTTTTTTTTTTTTAGGCATTTCTTGATGTAATTTTTTTTTTGGGTCAAAAGGGAAAAGATATTAGATTAACTAGCCATAAAAGGTGAAGTAGTGGCAGTAAACCTTAAAGAGTACAAACCGTGAGCATCAGAGTTTGCAATTACATTAAGATCAAAGGTAGGGGGAACATCTAAAATGACAAATTTAGTAGTTAAGGAACAAGCTCCTTTGGCAAGGCTATCTGCTCCTCTGTACGCCTTCCTAAACACGTGTCTAATCTTGGTTTGCTGAAACTGATCGAGGAGGTACCTGCAATCATTCAAGAGCGTAATATATGAACTGATCGTGCATTTAATATTTTAGTTTTTTTTGGTAGTGTTGGGTATGTGAGAGAGAGGGGTAGTGAGTGAAGAAATAATACAAAGTTGTAAAAGAATGAATATTTTATTGAATAGATCCATAGAATAGGTAGACTAATGTGGGTGTTTTGTAAAAATGGGTGTGTAAAATAAAAATAAAAAATAAAAAAAAGTAGTTTTTTTGTGCAAAATAAATGAAAAGTTTGCATGAGCTGATGCGGTTGCTCTTAGAGGTCTTTTTTGATGTAAATTTGTTTATAGAGAGTTGTGCTTGTTAGGGGAAGACAAAGTTCTGTATCTAATATATATTTAGCCTCGTAGTTGGTCTAAGATACTAATTCAATTGGCTTTATTTGTGTTGGGTGCTTTATAAATTTAGACAAAGTTCGCGCCAAATGCTCATCGAAGACTCCTTCGATGCCTACTTCTCCAGGTTCTTTTTGCCTTTTCCCATTCAATTTCTCGAAGTACTTTTATTACTTCTTAAAACAAATTTGCTTTTAAAGAGTTTTTAACTAATTGCTACTTAAATAGTACCTAAATTGTTTAATTGTGCGCTTTCGTTAATTAAATCATTGTGTCATAGGTTATGGTAAAGTATAAATTGTGTGTAAAGTTTCAAAATTTGAGATTTTTTTGGAACTCTTCCTAGTTTAAGCTTTTGAAGAATCGATAATTTAAGATGGTATCAAAGTAAGAGGTATTAGGTTCATTCCCTTGTGTCCACCTCACCTCCCATTTAAATTTTCACGTGTTGGGCCCCACTCAATGGCAACTCAGGTGGCTCACACGTGAAGTGAGAGTGTTAGATTAAATGTTTAAGTTTTTGGGAAAATTGGTAATTTAACAGCGATATTGATTTATTTAGTTTCGGTTTGGATAATAAAATGCTTTGGTTTGTAATTTGTATGAGTTTCTTTCAGCCCCTTGATATGATCAAAGAGAACTGCTGAGATCATATAGGGATCTCGCGAAACTGAGTTGATTACTGATTCTGATTAGAGAGAAATCGACTTATATTTGTTCCAAGTTAGTTTGCTTTTGCCAGTTTTTCTTACTCATTTTTGGGGGAGGGGGTTGAATTTGGTTAATTTGATATTGCATTATGGTTGCTAAGTGTGTTGGTGGAGTGTAGGGTCTTTCGAAGCATGAGGGGAAAGCAAAGTTTGGTCTAGCTTTTCGACAATGGCAGGTGGATGCTGCAAATTTCAACATAGATGGTCATTATCCGGTTAGAGACTTAGCCCCAATAATCCTTCACAAGATAAGGTAGCAAGATTTGGCAATTTCCTCTCGGGAACTTCATCCTCCAAAAAACTGCCACTTCTGTCATAAATTGGTGATCTGTCTGCCAGCACCAAAAAAAAAAAAAAAAGAAACTTTAATCTTGGAACTTGTGCAAGAAACTTCCGTATGGCATATAGTTCGTAGGTTGAACTGAGGCTACCAAAGAATTTCACTAATGATAGTTGATCAAAAGTTATAACTTCTTGATCATATGCCCCGTAGAGTAGTTACATACAAGAAATATATATATTTAGCATTTTCACCCTTTAAAAAAAAATAGAACAAATTGAAATTTAATTAAAGATTCAAACTCACGAATGTCATATCCAAATTTAATGCTAATAAGTTGACACCAACGAGAGGTTTTAAGAAACCGGATATCCTATCAACATATTCTTCCATCTTCACATTGTGCTTTGTCTCAATTTGAATAGAGAGGAAAGGGGAAATTGATTTTCTGTGGGTTTTCTAGTTAGTTCTACTACAAATTTGTAATAGGAGAGAAAAAGGGAAATGAATTTTTTGTGGGTTTACTAGTCAAATCTACTATGACTTTTGCAATTCCTATACTTAGGAGAGAAAATGGGAAATTGATTTTCTGTGGGTTTTCTAGTTAGTTCTACTATGAATTTGTAATAGGAGAGAAAAGGGGAAATTAATTTTTTGTGGGTTTACTAGTCAAATCTACTATGACTTTGTAATTCCTATACTTAGGAGAGAAAAGCAGAAATTGATTTTCTGTGGGTTTTCTAGTTAGTTCTACTATAAATTTGTAATAGGAGAGAAAAAGGGAAATTAATTTTTTGTGGGTTTACTAGTCAAATCTACTATGACTTTTGTAATTCCTATACTTAGGAGAGAAAAGGGAAAATTGATTTTCTGTGGATTCTCTAGTTAGTTCTACTATAAATTTGTAATAAGAAAGAAAAAGGGAAATTAATTTTTTGTGGGTTTACTAGTCAAATCTACTATGACTTCTGTAATTCCTATACTTAGGAGAGAAAATGAGAAATTGATTTTCTGTGTGTTTTCTAGTTAGTTCTACTATAAATTTGTAATAGGAGAGAAAAAGGGAAATTAATTTTTTGTGGGTTTACTAGTCAAATCTACTTTCACTTCTGTAATTCCTATACTTAAAGGGCTGTTCTAAGCAATTCTATAAATGATTTGGTTGAAATGAATAATGGATAAGATGTTTCAAACCCCAAATAGGTGTTCAAATTTCATTAAGTTGGATCAAATCTACTATCTTGTGTATATAAATTTAAAAAAAAAAAGTTTTTTTATGAATTTTTTGGTATTTAAACTTTAAAGTGGCAAAAAACTTTTAGAATTTGTTTTTTTTTTCCTTAAAAAATAACATACTATAACTTCATTGTCAACCTCATGGCATTTTGCTCTATGACGCAACAAAGAAGTAGTGCCATTAGACCCGGCAACAAAAGAATTTTGACATTTTTTACACTTTGCTCTCTTTTTCCCATCAGAACCTTTAGGTAATATTTCAAAATCCGACCATACAGAAGAAGTCCTACATCTCATTCTTTTTGAAGCACTTGAAACAGTATCACCATACTCATCATTTTCTTCATTCATTGAATCCATATCTAAAATGTAAAGGAAAACAAAACCAACAACAACCAAAAAAAACTAAGCATGCAGCCAAATTATAGGTTAAAACAGAAAATGCCAAACAACATGTCAGTTAAACTTTGGGAGCATGTATAACTTTTAGAGAAAGCAATCGAAACCAGATCCTTATATGATTAAGCATGCAGCCAAATTTAAATTAAAAACTAAATCATTTAGTCTTACATAGGAGAAATCAATCCTCTTTGCATCAGTTAAAAGACTAAACTACCAGCAAATTGGTGCAGATTATATAAAATACTAACTTAAGCGAGGAGCATTGAACAAAATGCAGAGAACATCTACATAATATACTTTTACATAGCATAATAAAGCACAACAACAACAACAAGCTACAATAGCAGCAACATTAACATTAACAACAACAAGGAGGAAAGGATCAAGTCTTACTTCACCGAGAACCTAGTACGCCTTAACCTTTAAGAATAGGCAAGCTACTCAAAAACTCATCGAGACCCTCGAAAAATCTAATCCCTTCAATGTTATCCTCCACTCCATGCCCCGCCCCATTCCCTTCACTAACCCCAGCTGCAGCCAGCTCCTCCACCTCATTACTAAACTCCACATTCAAATCCAACTTTCCCAACTCTGTGGCCCCCGCCCTCCTCCTCGTACCACTACCCACTATGGCTATCTTCTTCCCTTTACTCGACTCCCCCTTCGACACATGTACTAAATATATCCTTAATGATGTGTAGCATTACTACCCTAATGAGTTAAAAGCTCTTCAAACAAGTTAGAAAACTTCAATTTAATTATTATATCATGGGGTTGGTGCTCACATTGGCATTGCAAGTCAGGTTTCTAATCCATTTTTAAGTATATACACGCTGTAATTTTAAACCCTGTTAGCAAGCAAACTCATACCTTGTAATGCATTTACATATCTATAAAATTTGGAAACATGAAAGAAATTTGACATCTACTAACTACTTTCACAGATTTAAATTACCAAAAAAAAGGTTCAGGCAATCGAAATTAATACAAAACCCACTATTGTTCTGGATCTTAAAAAAAAAAATGAAAAGCCTCGAAAAGCAAGCTATATTTCTATCCTTAACACATACAAAAACGAAAGAGGGCAAAGATGAAGAGGAACCCAGATCAAGAATCATAGTAATAGACACAAAAACATGAATAAATCATGGAATTGAGGAAGGTTAGAAAGGTACCACCAGAAATCTTCGACGGTGTCGAAGGTGTAGACCTTGCGGAGAGAGGTGCCCCACGCCGCACCTTGTTTGGGTTTGGACTGAATGTCGAACCAGAAGGTCCAAATCTGAGATTCAAAGCTTACCGATGAGTGATTGGAGGCCGAGAAAGTGAGGGGGAAAATGAAAACCTAACCTTGAAACGTGATTGGAGGCTGAGAAAATGAGGGGGAAAATGAAAACCTAATCCTAAAACATTTGAGGTGAGTGCTGGGTTTTTTTTTTTTTTTTGGGGTTGTGGGAAGGGCTGGGTTGACCGGTTGAGTTTGGGTTTATTGATATTGGGTTTAATGGGGTTGAATGGGCTTTAAGTTAAAACCCAATTATTACTGGGTCTAATTGGGTTGATGCCCATTTAACCCAACTAATAATTGGGTGGGTTTGGGCTTAAGTAGAGTGGGTGGGTTTGGGTAGGCAAATGGGTTTGGGCTCATTTTGCCACCCCTCTATAAGCAAGATTACTATTTCATTTATATTTTAAATTGGTTTCTTACTTATTTTTTGTGTGTGCGCACGTGCTTTTTAAGCATAAATATTATTTTATTTATCATTTTTTCTAAATTATGTCAAATGATGATTTATATACTATGAAATTTTTTGCAGATTTCAACAGCTACTTCTAATGTTATCCAAGAAGAGCACCATATTGGAAAAAGCACTAAATAGGTTGGAGTTAGGGTGCAACTTTATTGGATGGAGATTGAAGACTATGTAAATTTATTTGTTAGAGATTGAAGACTATTTTTATTGTTAGTCTATTGGCAAACTATTAACCTTTTAGTATTTTTTATTGTGATGCCATTGGCATATTGAAGACTATTTTTTATTGTTAGACCATTTGAAATGCATTAAGTTATTGTTTGAGATAAAGTTTATAGAGAAAAAAGTTATGTATATTTACAATTTAAGCTGACTTTATTTTAACTATTGTGAAAGATAAAGTTTGTGGTTCAAAATGGTACGACTTGTTTTGCAATCCTAGTTTACTTGTTTTCCAATCCTAGTTACCACAAGTGCATTGTAACTTTCAATATCGAAGATTTGAAATTCCCTAGCAAAGAAGCCCAATAATGATTTTGCTCTATTGATATCCATTTCCTTGCAGTATCCATTTATTAATGCCCTGCATATTGCTATATCAAATGGCACACCAAATTTAACAATTTCTTTTATTACATATTCATCCTCCATATTTTTGTTTATTTTACACAATCAGTCTATTATATACACCATCTCAACTTTCAAAGCTAATGCCTCTGCCACATAATTGTCAAAGAAATTCAAATTACTGCACTAGCAGATAAGAAATAACCATTTTAATAATAAATTGTACCACTCAGGTAAAGGACTAAATACTTGGCTTTCTGGTGTTATTAAAGCATGATCTCTTTTATAAACACTTATGTGTGAAACCTGGCAAGTCTAGCAATAAGAACCCAAAAAGAATTCAGATGACATTGCACAAGATGCAAACACTGGTTGATAGCTAACTATTAAATTTCGCAGAGTTATTCACTAGGTTCTTGGCCAGGCACATAACCATACTGAGAGATTCTTTCTAGAAGACTTTTAGCGGCAATTGGCCGATTCTATTCACACAGTTTGACCACTAGATATTCATAAATGTCGGCAGAAATAGGACTTTCAAATCTCTGAAGCTCTAACAACAATTTCAAAGCTGAAAGCAACTTACTCTTGTTTACATATCCTTCCACAACAACTCAACAAGTAAAACTATCCGGGTGAACCCCATTTCCTATCATCCATACAACAATGACTTTAACTCTTTCATCTTTTCTTCCTTGCAATAACCACAAATAAGAGTATTATAAGACATAGTATCTAGACTTAACCCTCTGTGAACCATTTGATGAAAAAGCTGATGAGCCTCCCTAACCTTCCCTTCTTTACAAAGACCATTCATCAAACATTAATCAAAAAATTAAATGTATAAACATTTGGGTGTATCCCAATTATCCCCATTTCTTCTTATACCTCCCAACACTAATCAACACATCTGAGCTTCACCAACCCATTCAAACAAAAATTGCAATCAACTACACTAGGGACAAAACCAACCTCCACAGACCTCCTAAAAGTCCTAAACCTTATTCAATCATGTTGGCTTTCACATAAGCCTTAATAAGCATATCAAAGACAACTGGATCCCAATTACAATCTTCACTGCACAAAACCAAACTTTCAAAAATATCACCATCATCTGGTGAAACAACCTTAACCATTTCTATCAATTCAGGCAACAAGTTCATGGCTTGATAAAATTTTCTAAACCAGGTTAGAATATGAACAATAATACAATAATTCTAGATAGTGGCTCTCAGACTTAAATTATTCTTGACCCAATTGAAGAAAGTGAGAGCTGATGAGGAATTAGATTGAAACCTCAATTGAACTTAAAAAAACCAGCTAGCAAATCCACTTCAGTTCTTGAAGGAATCAAGGTTATTAAGGAAAAAGGGAAATTTAGTGGAGAAGGCCTGGGTGGGCCGGTAGTGGAGATAGAGGAGGATTTGAGGTGGGCCAGCGGTGGAAACAGGAGGGTTTGGGTTGGCCGGCGGTGGAGAAGAATGCTTGGGGTGACCAATGGGAGCTGGGTTTCTGGGTAGCTTACAAAGAATAGAGAAGTCAAAAAGAAAGAGAACATATAGGTATAGGGATTTTAGTTTTTATTTTTTATTTTTTAATAGGTTGTGTAGTTAATTAGGGTTAGTTGAGTTAAGTTTACTTAAGTAATTATGTGCAATGCACATGCCATTTTTTACACAGGTCTGCTTATTGGAGCAGTTTGTAGCCTAAGGCCTCGTTTGGGAGGAGGGAATGGAAAGGAATGAAAAGAATAATTTTAGAATATTCTTCCCTTTCCTTGTTTGGGAGTTTTAATGGAGGGAATGGAAAGCTCATTCCCTTGTTTGGGAGTTTAAGTGGGAGGGAATGGAATGAGTAGGAAGGAACACTCATTCCTCTCTATTCCCTTAGACTCCGTTTGGGAGTTCATAAGAGAATGGAATGGAATGATTATACGGGAATGGAATGTATTTAAGTAAGGGAAAGGAATGGAATAGAATGGAATTAAGTAACCTTGATTGGATGTTTTAAAATGAAGGAATGGAAAGGAATGAAAATGAATAAAATGTAAGCAATCTTGTTTGGGAGCAACATGGAGGGAATGGAATGGAATCATTTTATAGCAATATTACTATTAGACCCCCTATTTTAAAATAAAAGGCTGAATATATTGGAGTATTTTGGGAGTTTTAGTAAAAAAATCATTAAATTTAATTTCATTCCCTCCCATTCCTCCCAATTTCGGAGGGAATGAAAATTTGGGATTTTAAGAGAATAGAGAGGAATGAGTGTTCCCTCCTACTCATTTCATTCTCTCCTACTTAAACTCCCAAATAAGAAAATGGAAGAATATTCTAAAATTATTCTTTTTTATTTCTTTCTATTCCATTCCATTCCCTCCTCCCAAACGAGACCTTAAAATCTCAAATTTTCATTCCCCCAGAAATTGGGAGGAATGGGAGAGAATGAAATTAGATTTAATGATTTTTTTACTAAAACTCCCAAAATACCCCTATATATTCAACCTTTTATTTTAAAATAGGGGTCTAATAGTAATATTGTCATAAAATGATTCCATTTTATTCCCTCCATGTTGCTCCCAAACAAGATTACTTACATTCCATTCATTTTCATTTATTTCCATTCCTTCATTTTAAAACATCCAATCAAGGTTACTTAATTCCATTTTATTCCATTCTTTTCCATTCATTTCCCTTACTTAAGTACATTCCATTCCATTCCCTTATGATCATTCCATTATATTCCATTTCATTCTCTTATGAACTCCCAAACAGAGCCTAAGGCTACAATTGGTTTTGTAGCTAAACTTTGTCCAAAAATAAATCCCACAAGTCTGGGACCATTACAAACCATTTCAGCAAGTCAAATGTTTAAAAAACTACTAAATTAATCCAACAAGTCCAGGAAATTATAATAGTTTAAAAAGCTACTAAATTAATCTAACAAGTCTAGGAAATTATAATAGCCAAAAAGATGTTAGACATCAACATCATCAAAAGCAAAAACTAGAACTTCAAGTCTTCAACATAAATCTAATCCCCCATAGTTGTGACATAGCTTCCATCCTCTTCATTAGGATCCAAATCATCAAGAATTGTTTGAATTGTACAATCTCCTAGCATAGTTGAAGAACTTACAACAAAAATGAATTTTAAAAAATTGAATAAACTTCTTCAAATTATAACCAGCAAATATAAAAATACAATTTTGATTTCAGTTTATAAATACAATTGCTAACCTTTGATTTCACTTCATAATCAATTCTGAGCACACATTAATGCCTCTATAATCTTGGGTTGAAGTTGACTACGATGTGGACTTAATAGTCTCCCTCTAGTGCTAAAGGCAGATTCTGAAGTAACAATTGTGACAAGAATGACTAAAATATCCCTTGCAATTTGAAAGCTCAAATTAGTGTGAAAACACTAAAGCTTGTTTAAACCTCAATTTTAAAATTATGACTAGATTGCTTTTACTCTAACTTACAAAGTGCGGAATAAGAGTATATATGCGCAATAAACCATTAACACTACTCAAAGCCATATCTAACCACAACAAACAATAAATGAAAAGCTTAAAGAGTAGAGAAGAGAGATGCAAACAAAAGATAACACCAAGATGTGTTATAGAAGAGGAAACCGAAGAACTCGGCAAAAAACCTCTTCGTGACCGTCCAAGTCGAAATCAATCGACTAGTGAATAAAGTTGAAGTACACGAGTAACAAAAGACCCTCTAAGCCTAGTTTACCCTATGTACTTGAGCCCTCCAAGCTCTTGCTACCAACGGACTTCTTAGAATCATGTCTTCACTAGCTTTCCAGATCCCGTAATTGAACCTGATTGCATCTGCCACTTAATGGCTCATTCCAATGCTTCCCAAATGCACCAAAACTTGACTCAACACTCAAATTGGGTGTGATAAGTGTTTGGACTAAGAACCTCTCAAGGATGTAGAGATGGAGAGGTAGGAGTAGAGGAAAACCAAGAGAAAATGTGTAGGTGATTGTGGGTGTAACAATCTCTAACTCTCAAGTGTTTTTGCTAGGGTTTTCTCTCTAAAAAACACTCTTTACATTTCGAGGGTAATGAGGGTATTTATAGTGTGTGTAAAGAATCTAATAAAACACTTTTTCTTTTTACCAAACAGAGAGTTTCGTGGGTACCTCACAAGATGGCATTTTCTTGCAAATACTCGTGAATTTGATAGCTTGGCATGACTCTTCAACTTCTAGTCATGTGCTTCACATGTGGCTTTTCGCGGGTTAGTTTTCTCACGAGCTTCTCGCGAGCTAGTTGTGAACTTTACTGATCTTCTTTTGACGCTTGATTCGTCAACAATTTTTCACAGTCATCCCTTACAATTAAACCCACATAAATATAGGGAAATGATTGAAGAAAATATAATCAAATTTGGCTCGGAATTAAAGCCAACAAAGGCTAGTTGGAAATCACAAATTTACACAATTCTTTTTAAAGTAGGATACTTGAGATCATTACTTTTCCATCATGCCAAAATATCAAAGTCCAAATTTCTCTTCAATACTCCCTCATCAATGTAATGATCAAATTCCATTTTAACACTCCCATGTTTTCTTGAACTACTTGAAGTATTGTTGACAGACAAATCAAAAGATGCAAGGGAGTTTTGGAACCTATATTTAATTTGTAACACATCATTTGAAGTAGTTTAGGCATATCATGAGAAATTCCTTCATTATCCATAGGGGTCACATCTGCATCTCCATACTCATTAAGCAATTCATAATAAAAAAATTTGGGATAATTACACTTTACCCACCTGTGGTTTGCCTCTAATTCGATGTGCCTACCCGTAGTTTCAATTTTGCCACTTTACCCACCTGTGATTTCCTCCATTAGTAATCCGTAACCCACCTCTCCCTCAGTCGTTACTCTAACACAAAATATGTAAAAAACAAAACCCCAAACGGATCAAAACACTCTCATTCCCAAAACTCACTCACTAACATGAAGAACATACACTTAGAAAACTAATACAAATTAAAGCAAGCAATACCATCAAAGTACAAACACAGATCTATCAAAATACAACTAAAAACACGAGAAATAGGATGAACAATTTCCAGCACTTAATTTCTAAAGTTTTGATTTTCAACATCCAAGATCTCACTCACACAAAACCACTGTATATACATTAGCAGCACCCAAGGGGAGGATCGGCAAAGCTTGACCAAGGGAATAGAGATATGAGAGAGGAAGGTTTCAAAGCCAAACAACAAACCCACCAGAAAAAATCACAACATCGTGAACATTAGAATAAAAATTACTTGATTTGCTGGGTATAATAGAAGTAAAGTGAAAATTTCAAAGCCAAACAACAACCCAGAACCCACAGAATTACTAGATCCACCACCAAATCGATCAACAATTTCCTACATCGAGCCTGGGTTTGATTATGCAGGGCCTCCACACCACTGTGGTAGATCGAAGAGTGAGTTTGAGAGTTAGGTTCGGAAAGATCGGGTAGAGAAGTGGAGAGATGGTGGTGGCTGGGGTTTGCCGCGAAGGAGCTTGGAAGCTTCAATTCTTTTAGATTCCAAAAGATCGAAGAGAGAGGGAGGTTCAAGCTTGAGAACCACCATCTAAGGTGGTGTTGGAGATGAGCTGTGAGTGGTCGGCCATGGCTGGGTTTGGAGAGAGATTGTTGAAGAAGAACAAGTGTGAGTGGTTAGCCATGGCTGGGTTTGGGGTTTGGAGAGAGATTGTTGAAGAAGAACAAGTGTGAGGTGGTCAGCCATTTGAATTTTTTTTTTCTTTGAACAAATTAGTAACCATTGTGGTGAAAGAGAGACAACAAGGCAAATATATATTTATGGAGGTTGATTTGAGTTTGATTTTTCTGGGTCTATGTTCTTCATGTTGTAAATTGTGTTATGCTTTGATTTTAATAAATTTCTTAGTACAGGCACAAAAAATAAGTATGAGGAAGAAGACGAAGAACTCTCTCTCTCATGGTTTTGCTTCATTTGATTTGTATTAGTTTGTTCTTCTCTCATGGTTTTGCTTCATTTGATTTGTATTAGTTTTTTGGGTTTATGTTCTTCATGTTTATGTATGTTCTTCATGTTTGTGAATGATGAGAAACCAATACCATATCTTAATCTTTTTTTTTTTTTTTTTTTTTTTTTTTTTTTTTTTTTTTTTTTTCTTGTTTTGGAAGAGAGAGACATAAAATGGGTGTAAGAAGACTTATTTACCCCTCTTTTTTAACAGAGGTGGGTTACAGATTACTAACGGAGGAAATCACAGGTGGGTAAAGTGTCAAAATTGAAACCACGAGTAAGCACATCGAATTAGAGGCAAACCACAGGTGGGTAAAGTGTAATTATCCCAAAAAATTTTAATAGCCTCTATTTCCAAATCATAATTTTTACCATAAATGTTAGGATAATAAAACTCTAACAACTTCATCTTATATCTTGTATCCAAGATGGCAGCGACGCCCATAACAACATTAACATCAACCCAATAAAAATCCAATTTAGTAAGCATACTTGCTATCATTCTACTTATTATATCATTTGAGGAAAAGCTTCATTCATACAATGTCATTTTCAACTCACCCACCAATGTAAAATACATATTAGATGTAGGGTATTTACAATCAGAGAATAACTCAGCCATACTATAGAACAACTCCAACCTTCCACAAATGTCTTTAGTTACATCTCAATCATTATCAAGTGGCAAACAAGTATATGATTCTTTATGTTTAGCTAAACAAGAGAAAACATCTTTATAATGCAAAGCAATAGAAAGCATTAAGTAAGTTGAATTCCAACGTGTCTTACATTCTAAGACCAACTCATTGGTGCATTGAACATGTAATTGATGTGCATTTTCATCAAATTTTTGCCTCTTTTTTGGTGATTCAATCCAATAAATCACACTACCATGAATCTTTTCAATACCATCACCAATAAGAAACAACCCATCTTAAACAATCAAATTCAAGATATGTGCAACACACCTCATATGTGTTAGAAATTAAAAGGAAAATAGAAGGACACCCAAAGTGGGCATGTCCTTCTATATACCTCACCAAGAGTAACATTAAGGAGTTACAGTAATGGCTTGAACCGTTACTCTACCCCACTATGCCCACTATCACACTCAATATTAATGGAGTGGTGAGTATATAAACACCATGAGTGGTACCCACTGGACAGAGAATGAAATCTATATTTATCGTAGTGTTTGTAAAGTGTTGTGAGACTCTTAGGTCATGGGTTATGTTTGCATCACTTTAGTAGCTAGTGTGAAACACTGTTGGAGAAAAGTTTTGTTCATGGGATACACAAACTGGAATATAGAACAAGTCTAACTTGCTGGTTTGCGTGGAGGCTAGCTTTGGATAATGTAGAACAACCTCAAAGCTCCCATTTGATCATTGGTTTAGGTTAAGAGAGGTATGTAGAAAAACCAATTGTGAAAATTTCGTTGTGTAGTCTCTGTTTCTTACATTTGTATCAAAGTGTTTATAGGTTGTTCTCAATCTCATAGGCATATACGATTAGTTCTAAATATGTTTTATGCTTCTGTAATATGCTATGAATTTTTATGCACCTCTCATGGCCTTCAATGACAAGTTTTGATTCTGAGCATTTAAATTAATAGATGTTATTGATATTACATATATTAATACCTGCCTTAATTTTCATAGCAAATCTCTAAGTGTGCCATGAGATATAGTTTGAGAAAACTTAGAACACCGAAACTTTAAAGACAAAACTGCTCTTATATGATTTCTATTTGCAAAATATGATATCATATTATGAATCTCTATGTTATAGCCTTTAAATCAATATATGTTACGTCAAAAAGGGTTTTGAAATGATGAAGTTATAAACTTTTGAAGTTCCTGCCTTAAACCCGTTTTTGCTGAAAGAAAACTAATGCTAGAGGTTTAAGACAACCACGTACAAACTTATGGGCCTATGGCCGTTTCACTCGTCTTAGGGGCTAGAGTGACAGCCAATCAAAAATCACTAGAGGGTCACACAGAAGTATGTTTATAAAAACATCTAATTGTACACGTATTAGTAATACACACTTTTGAAAGTAGTGTACAATGCCTACTTGCCATTATAAAAGCACTGAGAAACACATTCAAAGATGGATAATAGGGCCATGCTCAACGTGGATCAGTGGGAGATGTTAGAAATGGAGAAGGAAAATAAAAAGACACCCAAAGTAGGCATGTCCCTCTGTATACCACACCAAGAGTAACATTTAAGATTTATGGAGTAATGGCTTGAACTGCTACTCTACTCCACTATGCCTATTATCACACTCATTATTAATGGAGTGGTGTGCATATGAACACAATGAGTGGCACCCATTAGACAAAGAATGAAATCTGTATTTCTCATAGTGTTTGTAGAGTGCTATGAAACTCTTAGGTTGTGGATTATGGTTGCATCACTATAGTAGTGTACAACACCGTCGGAGAAACGCTTTGTACATGGGATATACAAACTGGAATACAGAATGAGTCTAACTTGCTGGTCTATGTAGAGGCTAGCTTTGGACAACATAGAACAATCTCAAAACTCTTGTGTGATTGTCGGTTCAGGCCAAGAGAGGTATGTCGAATAACCGATTGTTAAAATTCCACTACGTGGTCTCTGTTTCTAACAATATGCAATATAGATGCATGCAACAAAAGAGAACTAATGTCAAGCTTATTCAAGAGAAGTTTCATCATGGCATCATTGGTGCTATAATTATCAACAGTTATTGTAGACAACTTGCTATCAATGTTCCACTCTAAAAAACAATCTACAAGGATATCAGCAAGAACAATTTTTGTGTGTGGAGAAGGAACATAAACAAACCTAGAAAAAAAATAGGAATAATTATAAAATAACTCAATAAACACTATAATCAACAACATATGGTACAATTCAATTGGCTTAATAAATCATATATTCATTCTTCAAAACAGATAGTAACAAAGAATTACCTTAAAACCCGACTTTGCAAAGTCCAAGTTTGATCGATAAAGTGAGTAGCAATAACCACGAACCCTTTCTTTTTGTTACTTGAAGTCCACATATCAATTGTGATTGCTATTCTACTTTCATTATTGTCCAAAATTTTCAAAGCTTTCTCCCTCTCATTATCATAAATGTTAAGAATGTCACTCTTCAAAGTGTTTCTTGAAACAACTTTAAACATGGGTTGAAGAGAACCCACAAATTCTCTAAACCCAATGTGCTTAACCATTGAAAGTGGGTATTCATGTAGGATGATCATGCAAGCAAGATTGCTCCTCATTTTAACTTGATCAAAATGGTAAGGAATTAAACTCATCTTTCCATCCATCTTATTTTGTTGTTTAAGTAACACTTGTTGTCGTATATATCTTTAAACTACGGCCATGGACATCTCCCTATATGACCATGCAAATGGTTTGTGCCCTGTTTAGGATCACCCAAGTAATATTTATGACAGTGATGACATTGAGTTTTAAGTTTCCCATTAACTTTCTTTCTTTTAAAATGAGCCCAAACATCTGAGGCACACTTCCTTTTCTCTTTGCATCCTAATCCTCATTCTCATCCCCATTCACAACCTCAATTGAAGGAGAACTGTTTCCTTCAACATTCGTAGTGGGTGAGGGATCCTCTTACTCTTCCTCTATCACTAGGTCCATAATGGGGGATTGCGGTCTCCAAATTGGTTTAGAAGTTTGGGAGTTAAGAATTCTATCAATCAAAACAAATATTCACACATTCGCATCACAGTACACACAAATATCAATAATAAAAAACTCCACTCAATTACACATGATTATCTACCGATTCATACACTTACTCATTGTTTAATGGGCATAAAGGTGATGGTGAGCATGAGGATAAGTTGGTAGAAGGTGACAATGGCGAAGATGATTGTGAGAGTGGCGAAGTAGAACGCATAGCTAGCAAGGGACAACATATGGTTCTCAAGGAAGATCATGCGCCTGGTGAGGGGAACTAGATTTGTTTGTCTCCCATTTCCTTTTTAAGCACAAATACACATCCCTTTCAAAATCATAAACACAACATAGAAATTCTAAATAATTTTCAAGATGAAATAAATTAATAATATAAAACTCTAAATAATATCACACAAATATACAATAATTTTCAAGTTTCTCATTTTCCCTTTCAAAATCACAAACACAGATATAGAAATCCTAAATATTTTTCAAAATGAAATAATTTTAAAAAAGAAAAAGTAAAAAAGTAGAACACTAAATAATGTCACACAAATATACAATAATTTCATATTTCTCGTTTTTTCCTTTCAAATTCACAAACATATAAATATAGAAATCCTAAATATTTTTCAAGATGAATTTTTTTTTTTAAAAAAAACATAAAACAGTAAAATACTAAATAATATCACATGACTCACATTTGACAATGAACTAAATCCTAAATAATAAACATTCATTAATGAAATTTTAAATTAAAAATATATATATATCAAAACCCTAAATAATATCTGTGGGGCCAAAGAGCTTGTGACCCCGGCCCACTTTGCTTTAGGGCCCAAGGCCCGAGCCGAGGAGGGATATTGCCGAGGACGTACAGTGAAGGTCCAAATGGCCTAGAGATATAGCCGAGGATGATTCTATCCTCGGCATCCCAACGCGCTCCTGAAAGAAAGTGCAAGTGCGGTATATGAACAGTTTAAGGAAAAGCTGAACACCTCCACATTGATCGAGAAAGGACCCCTAGACAATATGGCGACAAAGGACAAAGGAAAGACTGTCATTACTGCAATTAAATACTCTGTGCCAGACAGAGCAATACTTTTCAGTTTTTACAACCACCCCCAACCACTTTGGGTATGGGCTGATGGGACAAGTATCAGCCCTGGAAAGCTGAACCTACACGTGGACGTTGGAGGAAGGGTAAAGGCTAATATAAAAGGAGAAATAAGCAATCCAGAAAAAGGGGGCTGGGAAAAAAGGCCAAGAACCAGAGCCTCCCAGGCCATGCCGAGGAGAAAGACTTCTTGAGCAAACATGGTTCACCTCCATATGAGTACCATGATTAACTACCGTCCAGTGACCAAAGCCTAGCCTTTCAAGCCCACACTCTACAAATTATATTGTTTGGGCCCTTAACGTGCGAACCCAATACCATTTTGGGGTCGTTACAAATTGAGTCCTTACAATATCACATTTGACAATGAAATCCATGTGAGTGAAAACATCTTTTTTTTAAAGACAAGTTAAAGAAAATAATTTATGGGCTCACAATAATCTCTTGACAAAAAAAAAAAAAAAAATCGTGAAAATAAGAAAAACACAAGCACAATAGAAAAACCCAAGTAATTTTAGCAAAGAAGATATTATTTATCTGATCTCATGTAAAGCATGCTCATCTTTTAATTATTTATTATGGTAGGGAGTAATGACTTTTAATGGTAAATCCAAAAATTGATCTATTAAGAGTTGGTTGAAAAACCTAGTGTACTTCGTTCATCAAAAAGTTACTATCATATTATAAATGCATGTTTTCATTTAAAATTGCTGTGAAAAGAGATGAAGTCATAGGTTGAAGTACAAAAGGACCATCAAATCTAACATTCCTTAAATATGAATTTGTAACGGACATTTAGCAAAAAAATTCTGTTGTAATCAAAAATCACTTTGATGAAACCTGCTTCCTTATCATACACAAAGTAATGGTACAGGAAGTGTGATATGGCCATTATATACATCAGCTCAAAACAATAGCTAGTTCTACACATAACCATCAAAGAATGATGGTAACAAGAAACAAACATTGCTCCTGGAGTTCTGGTCCTACACCTAGACTTTCAGCAGAGAACTGAAGCACAAGTGTCTACCAATCCTATACTTAGACCTTCGGCTAGATGTTAAATGCAAAAACGTAGGTTAAAAAGTAGAGAAAATATGAGGATATCTGTACTAAATCTACTTGAGGAGTCCTAATATCATCAGATGATGATCAGTGTCACTGCACAGGTTTCTTGTCCCTTCTGTCTTTCAAATAGAAGGTGCTCTTGTTCTCTCTGTTTTGGTTGTCTAAGTTGGGAGGAAAAAAAGGATTCTTTAACTGCTGGGAAGTTGAAATGAATCAACGCATAGACATCAAAGTACGAATTCTCTTTTCTCTCTCTGCCTTCTTAGCACTTGGGGTTCTCTTTAGCTTCTGCAGTTCCTCCATCACCACTTTCTCAACAGTGTCAATCGAGTTTAAAAGTTTCTTCTGAGGTGTGAGAAACTCTGATTCTCCAGCATTCTGATTAGTGATTCCGAGCAGAATCTTTGGCACTTTACCAACAGCAGGTGTACGAGGCTTGACACCAACAGCTAGACTTGGAGAGACCATAGATATATTGTGCTTGAGTTGAGCACTAGACTGTGTTACAGAAGGGTCAAGAACCCTTTGGCCCTCAGGTACAGTACTCTCAATTTGTTGGCCTTCAGGTACAGTACTCTCAATTTGTTGGCCTTCGACATCTCCCAATCGAGCTCTTGTCCTTTCAATTGCCTATCACAAGAAATGCAACCCACTCACAATCAGCATAAATACAAACCATTTATTTGAAACTCAAGAATCATGATAACATAACAATCTAGATTATGAAAAATAAAATTTTGAACATCCCAACAAAATAAAGGGGCAAACAGCCCTTCAAGATATTTCATGTATATGGCAATCGTATGTTAGGAAATTGTTATGACTCGTGGGCATGTGGAGTTAGAAGAAAGGGCTGAGCCGAATAGTGGCTAACATGGGCCAAGTGATAGAGATTGCCTCAAGTAGTAGTTATCGTGTGTTAGGATAAATTGTTATTTGAATTCAATTAAGTTATTGTTAGGATAGGGTCTATCTTGTGATAGAACTCTATTAGGAGTCATCTTGATTTCCATTGTAGTGTATTTAAGCATTAAGGATGAATAACATGAGGCAAGAAGAATTTAACCCAAACACTCTTTTCTTCCTTTTATTCTAGGAGGGTAGTCGCCTTGAATACGACTAAACCATTCTATTATTTGCAGTTCACTGCAGAAATGTGCCCTTGAAATCTTATTGTATGATGCTATGTATGACTTTATGTATGATATTATGTTGTGATTAATAAAGTTGTTTTTATTATTATCTAAAATAATAGTAACATGAATATTTGAATATTATCATATAATCTATGAGATACATAGTATGTGATTTATGTGATTTAGTCACAAAAGATATAAATCACAAATTTTTTGTAAATTCAAAATTTTAATTTGTAGTCGGTGATAAAATTAGACATTTCATCTATGAAGACTATAACATATCAACTAAGATGATTTATCTTAATCATGAAAATTAAGACTTTTAGTTTGTGAGATTTATTATTCTACTAACAACTATCAAATGAATAATAAATCTCACGACTTCTATTTACATAAACTCTCAATCCTGAGAGAATAATAAATCTAATCATGAAGTGTAAGTTGCTTTAATATATCAAGAGTGAGATCTAAAGTCACGATCAAAACCTCTATATATCAGGCAGCCACATTTAATGTTGAAAGAACATATATTCTCAAGATGAAATTCATAATCTTTTAACGGAGATATAAAATATTCTCTTAAGATAAGTTTAATAAGTTTAATTATTCAAAGTGTTAGGCCTAACCACTTTAATAAGAAATTACTAAAGTATATATTTATGAAATTGAATTTTATAAATATACGATGAATAACTTAAAGGATTAAACCAAGTACTCAAATATTAAAATATAATAATCTTCAAAGTATCAGTCAACATTCATGATTTTATATTACTACGAATATTTTAATGAAAGGATTGAATGTATAATAAAGTCTTGAGATATAATTTATTAATAAGGCCTAAAGAGCAATTATATTTATATAGTGGTATTAAATATAATTAATGATAATTTTAGATTTGTTAAGAGTTGATAGAAAGGCCCGAAACCCATTGAAACTAGTGTCTTATTTGTCCCTTTTAGTCCCACTCCAAGCCATATACTAAAGCCCAATTGAAATGGCCTAAAAGACTAGCCCAATTAGATAATCAGTTATATATAAAGAAAGAAATCTACAGAATTTTGCAATGTATAAGTAAGATATGAAAATGGTATGTATGTGAGTGTAAGCAACTCTCTTATTCTCCCTTGAACACACGTATAAACTAATTGAGAGGGAATTGGAGTGATGATTAAAAGTGTTCCCAAGTACTTCTAGTCTTTAGTTTTGAATTTCACTGCACTAAAGTACGCTCTCTTATTCTTAAATTCTAAAATTTACATAGTAAATGTTATCATTTGTGAATGAAGTAGATCGTTAATTTTCCACTGCGTATATTTTGTATACAATACAAACTATGTTTTTCCTACGTCCTAGAGCATTACAGATATTAAATCTCACCCTCTCCGGTACAACTACATCAAGAAGTTGGTTTGGCCTCACAGACAAACAGGAGAATTCTTAGTAGGGAAAGCTTACTCTTTACTAAACTCGACAACACACATACAGCAAGGACAGCATTCAATTTTACATAGGTCACTCCTTTAGAAGCTTAAGATACCCTACAAATGTATTATCTTCATTTGGAAGCTCTGAACAATGCCCTCCCAGTTAAGCAACAACTCAGAGGCATACAAATTGAACACCTTTCTGTTTCTGTGCAAAAGAAACAGCACTGTAGAACAGTTTGGCTTGGATCCTCACTTACAATAAGAAAATACCACATACTTTATCCGTCTCTAAAGGACTGGATAATAAAGACAATCTGTGCCTAATATATAAAATCCCTCTAGCACATTTGATCAGCACATACAATTCAATTCCTCTTCAATTCTGCACAATGCATCCTACCTGCTTAGTTCCATTTAGATAGCACGGCAGAATGTGCAAAAAGAAATCATAACAAAAACTGCAGCTAAGTTCATCAAAACTATTTTTGCTCCGATAATGCTGGCATACTGTGGTATGTTATTAAAGAACTAAATCCAATTGAACTCAAACTCCTATTCCTCAAATTCTTGGCACCAAAGCAAAATATAAAGAAAAGCACAGAAAATGCCCTTTATATAATAACAAACTCATATATAGAAACAAGCATTCAGCGGCAGCCATGAAAATTGAAGAGCTGAGAATCAAAAATTACCCTCACGACCGCAGTGATATCACGAAGAGGAGTTCGCGGGTACCAAGAAGGTAGCACACTGCTCCTGGGTCTGCCCCGGCCCGAACTCCGTTGCGCAGTTCTTGGATTATTCTCCTGACCCGAAGCCGGAGTTCTGTAAAGATTCCGGCCACGCACATGTCTTGGAGTTCCAAAGCCTCCCCTTCCCCCAATGAACCGTCCACGTGTTGCCGGTGTCGCCACTTGCCTGACCGGGGCCGGGGATCCGAACAAATTCGGACCCACTTCTGGGTCGTCAATAAGAATTCCAGTACCGGGCGTTCTGCGGCGAGCGAAAATGGCAGCATGGTCCACAGGCCTCACCAATCTATCCCTTGATTCAGGCATTGTAAATATAATGGTTTTAACTGAAACAAAAACCGAAAAATAAGTTAGAATTAGATCAAAAAGAGAGGTACAGAGTCTGAGGTACAGAGGGGTTGGGTTTTAGGTTTGTTCTTGATGAATAGGCAATGAAAAAGAGCAAGAAGCTCTCAACGAAGGAAACTCGAAATTGGCAATTTTTTTGAATGAAATAATGGGCGGTATTAATATTACAGAAAACCAAACTCTTTTTTTTTTTTTTTTTTTTTTCTCTTGAAAATTCAATTTTCAAATTTGTGCAAATGGCGGGATGTGTAAACTGGACTTTTGGGGTTTGGACCAATTTCGAGGTCCATCTACTGGACTTTTGGGGTTTGGGCTTACCATATTTTCCCCTGCAAATGGCGGGATGAGTAAGTAAACTGTGCTAAAGTTGTTTTCGTAATTGGCCCACATAATAAGCATTAATGTTGAGCAACAATTGCTTATATAAATTTGTCTTTTTGTTTGTGAAGTATTTATATTTTCATATTGGTAAATTTTGATTTTGTAGATGTTTAATTATTATCGAGACATTGGTTTTTTGTTTATTTATATTTATAGTTATGGATTTGTCTAAATAAGGATTCAGATTTCAGAAGGCCCAATATTAATATTGTTAGTAATAAAACAAAGAGAAACTAACTATTTACACCTGGTATTATAAGAATTACATCTTTTTTAAACTATAGTTTTTTATGAGATTTAACGGTTATAAAATGTCAACTATTTATGTCATTATTAAACATTTATTGTCCTACAAAATGAATGTGCAAGTTTATAGATTCCAGATCCTATTAAGATCCCCAATATGAATGTGTAATAAGTTATAATAACTTACCAATCAAATAAGGAAAAAGTGGCATGTATTTCCTAGCCTAGCAATTTGTATTTATTGCCCCATTCATATACGGAGTCAAACTACAGTAAAATTAATCATTTTAGAAAGTTCCTTTTTCTTCTTCTCTTTGCTGAATGTATTAATGTTGGACTTACGACATGGCCATTTATGTTTCAATGAAGTAAACTTAAGGTTAGTTCATGAGCTTGAGCAGTTGGGCTCAACTAAGCCCACATAAATATTTCTAATTAAGGTCGTTTGCGTTCTATTAACCGAGTCTCAATTTTTAATCCTGGTTCAATTGCGTACGCTAACTATTATCACCAGCTTACGCATCCCCAACGCTAGGTTCTCGCTGTTCAACGGACATCTGCACCATCTTTTTCTTGCTTACATAGCATTAGCAAGAACTTCAATATAATATTTGTTAGTGTTTGACACATGAATATCACTCATGGATTACTTTTCAATTAAAGTTAACGTAGATTGTAGAGAAAAAACACTAAAAAAAGAGAAGAACAAAGAATTTGTGTTGTTTGGCCGCCAGCTTACATCCATAACCAAAAAAAAAATGTTTTTGTCCATATCTTACTGTGCTACACTTTGTATTAATTATGATACTAAACCTTCATTTGGATAGCGCTAAAAAGCACTTGCATCTACGTTTCACGTTTTCCTTTTTCTTTTTCTTTTTTTTTGAGAAGAGCGTTTCACGTGCACTGTGAGTCCCGTGCAAGAAGAGAAAGCAAAATTATGATTTTCCAGTGGATCTCGTGCACTGTTCACGGGACCCGCAAGTACTTTATTCATAAGGAAAAAAAAAACTTTAAAACTGGGTTCCACAATACTATTTACACATTTAAAATTTATTTTGTTACAATGTTTTGAGTTTTCTGCAAAATAAACGGTATCCAAACAAATTCTAAGCAGGATATGTATGTATAGACTTGACTCTCTTCAACCACAACATTTGTAACACATACATACACACACTACAATATTTCTAATGTAAAACACCTGGTTAAATACATTTTGATTAGAGTTCAATTGATAAAATAGAGGTAATTATATTATTTGTGGTGCCCATGTTTGCAGTTCGAACCCACTTCCTCATCTCCCACAATCTACCTATCTAAAAAGATAAAAGCTTGATTATGGCATGCCTTGACAAATGTTGCCCTAAGAGCATTCACATCCGAACTGTCAAATTGTTAGAATTGCAAAAAAATTTCCAATACTGCTACAGTACTATCTTACTTATATGTCGTTACTGTAGCAACTGGGATAAATTTTTTTTTCTTTTTTTTTTTTTCTCTCCCTTTGTTAATCACTATGTCCTTTTCTTCTTTTCCTTTATTTTTTTTCTCTGCTTTTCTCTAATACTTTACTTCTCACTCCTTTGCTCACATGAGCTTGCAGATGTTTTGGTTGAACAATCAATAAGGTGGCAGTAGATTGATAGGTCCAGTTGATGTGGTGACTATAATGAGCTTGCTCAATAGTCTTTGGCTTCATGGGAACCAGTTCACAAGAACAATTCCATAGAGCATTGGGAATTTGACTCATCTCTCTCTCGTTCAAGCTTGCCACCAGAGCTGGGTTGGATTCGGAGTGGTCATGGCGTGGTGAGATCGGCATGGGAACGGCAGATTCCGATGGGTTTGTTTTATTTTTTGCTATTAATTTTTGTCTTTTGGGTTTGGATGGGTTGGATTTTGGATTCCTATGGGTTGGTATTTTGGATTTTGATGGGGTTTAGGTTGGATTTGGATTGGTTGGTTCACTTGGTTGGGTTGGCATGGTGGGCAGTGGTGGTGGTGTGGTGGTTAATGGGTTGTTTGGTTGTTTTTGCTATCGGGTTTGCTGGGGTTTTGGTGGGTTTTGTTTTTTTATTTTTTTATTTTGGGTTTTTTGTTCCGGTGGGATTTTGGTGGGCAAAGGACAATGGTGGCATGGTGGGCATGATGGTGATTGTTTGTTTGGTTGTTAAGAGAGAGAGAGAGATAATTTGTTTATTATTTTATTATATAATTTATATTATTTTAATTTGTTGTATTGTAAAATAAAAGTTGAGATGTTAGATGTATTGTAAAATGGTTTTTTTTTTTTGGTAGAAAAGGAATATATTAAAACTAAACAACAGCCAACAAAACCGGACAAAGTCTGTTTACAGAAACACCACAGACATCATCCTCCAAAATAGAAAGTAGATCCACAGGAGGATTAGAAAATATAACAAAATCATTCTGGAGGCCCGTGCCTATTTTAGCTAAGAGGTCTGCACATCTATTGGCTTCTCGGTACACATGTCTGACTCTCGTTTGGGGGATTTGATTAACCAGGTGCCTGCAATCTTCCATGATAGAGTAGATAACAGTATTAGTACAACTATGAGAGCTTAAGGCGTCAACTACGGCTTTCGCATCTAATTCAATACAAACAGCCTGTGCTTGAATTTGAAGACAGAGGCGAAGGCCGTCCCGGAGAGCCCAAAGTTCCGCCAAGAAATTGGTAGCAGTCCCGATCTTCCTTGCAAATCCTATTACCCAAGAGCCATTGCCATCTCTAATTAAACCACCTCCTCCAGCCAACCCACCACTTCCAGTTAATGAACCATTAGTGTTGAGAGTCAACCACCCCTCACTAGGCTTCTCCCATCTTATACTCTTCAAGATCCTCCTTTTGGTAGCTGGATGATTGCAAGCGCAGAAAACAAACTCCACGGCACGGTCCAAGATTATTTTGTCCAGATTTGGGTTCAGACTTTTATTCCTAAACACGTGATGGTTCCTATCTTTCCAAATCATCCATATAGCAAAGAGAAAAACCTGAGACCATAGAACGGAACCAGAGCTGTGATGTTGACCAGAATTTGCATTTGATCTAAGCCACTCCTGAAGGTTTTGGATAGAGAAAAAAGAATCTGTAACTTGCCTACCCAGCTGCTGCCAAATCCTTTTACTAGCAGGGCAATCACGCAGGGCATGAAGGATGGACTCTGCTTCAATGTGGCAGCGGGGACAGTAGGCATCTACCTGAATTCCTTTCTTCATCAAACATTGCTTTACTCCGATGCTATTATGCATACACTTCCAAATAAAGGCTTGAATTCTCGGCAAGGTGCTCAATTTCCAAATCCATTTTCCGTTAAAAGGAGCATCCCCTCTATATTCTATGGATAAAAGATATGCACTCTTAAGGTCAAAACCTCCTCTCAGAGAGTACTTCCAAGCTAGTCTATCTTCTACTTGGGCAAAAAGGGGGGTAGGCATAGCTTTAAGCTCACTAATGACCTCACTAGGTAAAACCATTTGAAGAATACTCCAATTCCAAGTGCCTGCATAATCTACAACATCCTTAAACTGTAACTTCGAAGCTTCCCAAGTCAAAGGACCATGAATAACATTCCTCAATGGTCCGAGTGTAGACCAACTATCATACCAGAAATCAAGCTTACTTTCTGAACCAGGCAGCCATCTGATTCCCTTTCTAAAAGTCTCTTCCCCTTGCTTTAAGCCTTTCCAAGTTCTGGAACTCGGCAGGCAATTAGCATTCCTGGAACTAAGCCTTTGAGGATTGCATTATTTCAGCCTAAGAACTTTAGCCCAAGGGGCCTTTGCCTCAGTGTGAAATCTCCAATTCAACTTTGCCAAGAGTGCTGTGTTCCTACCTTTTGCAGTTTGAAGACCCAAACCCCCTTCTTCCTTTGGTCTGGTTACCTTCTGCCAGCCCACCCAGTGCATTCTTCCCTTACTCTCATCTGAACCCCATAAAAAGTTTCTATTCACCCTATCAATGCCTTCCAAAACTCTAGCAGGCAGCTGGTTGCTTTGCATAACATAGGCTGGAATTGAAGACGATGAAGCTTGAACTAGAACCATCCTTCCGGCCATGGAGAGGAGGTTAGCCTTCCACCCCGCCAACTTACTCTTCACTCTATCCAATACAAAGTTAAAATCCTGCCTGCTGCCCCCTTTGTGCTTGATGGGGAATCCTAAGTATTTTCCCAAACTCTCCGTCTGTTGAAAGCCAAGAATGTCACTAAGAGCCTCTTTGTCACTAGGGTCAATGTTAGGGGAAAAATAGACCCTAGACTTTGCTTCACTTACTGTTTGCCCAGATAGACTACAAAAGTTGTCAAGAACCTCCCTAATGGCTACGCAATTTTCTGCATTAGCCTTAGCAAAAAGCATCAAATCATCCGCAAAAAACAAGTGAGAGAAGGGGGGGCCACTCCTAGAAGCTTTTACCGGGCACCAAACTTTTTCTTCGCATTTTTCTTGAATAAGTTGGCCCAAGAAATCCATGCAAAGAATGAATATATAAGGGGATAAAGGATCCCCCTGTCTTATGCCTCTGGTAGGCAGGAAGTGGTCAAGACTACCCCCATTAAACAAGATTGAGGTGGAAACCGAAGATATGCAGCTCATCATAATCTCGATAAGATTTTCCGGGAAATTGTATCTGCACAACATGCCCTTTATGAAGGGCCATTCAAGCTTGTCATAGGCCTTTTCTAAGTCAATCTTAAGCGCCATATAACCCACTTTCCCCTTAGCTTTCCCCATAATGTGGATTATCTCCTGAACAATAATAGCATTGTCCACCCCCCTTCTTCCTGGCACAAAAGCCGCTTGACAAGGCGAAACAAGCTGATCCAAGAAATCCATGCAAAGAATGAATATATAAGGGGATAAAGGATCCCCCTGTCTTATGCCTCTGGTAGGCAGGAAGTGGTCAAGACTACCCCCATTAAAAAAGATTGAGGTGGAAACCGAAGATATGCAGCTCATCATAATCTCGATGAGATTTTCCGGGAAATTGTATCTGCACAACATGCCCTTTATGAAGCTCCATTCAAGCTTGTCATAGGCCTTTTCTAAGTCAATCTTAAGCGCCATATAACCCACTTTCCCCTTAGCTTTCCCCATAATGTGGATTATCTCCTGAACAATAATAGCATTGTCCACCCCCCTTCTTCCTGGCACAAAAGCCGCTTGACAAGGCGAAACAAGCTGATCCAGCAGTGGTCTAATTCTGCTAACTATGACTTTGGATACAATCTTGTACACCGAGTTACAAAGACTAATGGGTCTGTAATTGTTGATGGATTCGGGCCCTTGATTCTTGGGAATAAGCACAATGTTGGTTTTATTCAGATACTCCAGCACCTTTCTTTCCCTAAATACAGCCTTCACTTCATCTTTGACCGACCCTCCTACTATGTGCCAAAACCTTTGAAAGAACCCGGCGTGCAACCCATCAGGTCCGAGAGCTTTAAAGGCTTTAAGAGACCAAAATGCTGTGGCTATTTCCTCATCAGTCACCATATGCCTTATGCTTTCCTTCTCAGCATCCATAAGTCTAACTTGCCAATGTTGATTAAACCCAATACCTCCGGCAGCTGCCTCCTGACTAGTGGTATACAGCTTTATAAAACCCTCCCTGATATGATTGGCAACATCTCTCTCCTCGGTTAACCAATCTCCCACTTCATTCTTGATTGCTATAATGAGATTGCGCTTCCTACGGGCAATCGCTGAAACATGATAAAAGGCTGTGTTTCTATCACCCATGACCATCCAATTTATTCGAGATTTAAGAGCCCAAAGATCCTTTTCCTGCTCCAACACAACATCCAACTCCCTAATAAGAAAATTCTCCAGACTCACTAGAGAGGCAGATGGATCCGAGGCCATAGCCCTTTGAACACCATCTAGCCGGGCCATAATTCTCCTCTTTTTATGAAATATATTACCGAAATGGTTTTTATTCCACAGAGTAGCTTGCTTAGCGAAAGTGTCAATAGCTTCCATAAGTTTTCTTGGCTGCCTCCAAGCCTGGTTCACAACAGCAGGAAAGGAGGGATCGGATAGCCAAAAACTTTGAAACTTGAATGGCCTATTAAGGAACATGTGCCCTCTAGGATTAGTTTCCATTAGCACAGGACAATGATCCGAGTGGCACCTTGTGAGATGGGAAATTTTAGCATCCGGGTAAAGCAGACACCAGCTAGGATTCATGAAAAATCTATCTATTCTCTCCTGAATAAGACTACTGACTTCCCTCCTATTAGACCAGGTATATTTTGGCCCATTGAACCCCATATCCACCATATTGCATTTATCTAGCCACTCCTTAAAAAGAATTGATCTAGGCATGCTAACCGGCCTACCCCCAAATTTATCCTCATCCACGAGGGGTTCGTTGAAATCCCCAGCTATAACCCAAGGCAAATTATGTAATTCAGCAACCTTGGACAGATTCCCCCACAAAATTTGTCTCTCAGCATATCTAGGACTAGCATACACCGCAGTAAAAATCCAGGATAGGTTAGAAGGTAATACCTTAACTTCCACGTGAATTTCTTGCTCCGTATTAGCAAGATGCACGACCTTAACTATATCAAAGTTCCAAAGAAGCCAAATGCCACCAGCAAACCCCATCGTCTCCATATGAAAAGCGCTATCAAAAGGCAAACGGTCCGAAATCTCCTTAGCTCTTATTCCCCCAATACGGGTTTCCATAATCACCATGATGCCCGGATTATGATTCCTCACAAGCTCCCTTACATGACTCTGAAAATTGGGCTTCAGAGCGCCCCTACAATTCCAAACTATTATATTCATAGATACCTGATAGCAAAGAAAGACCAACTCAACAAGAGATAGCAACTCCACTACTCTCCTCAAATTCCATCCCATCATCTTCCGTCGCTCCTTTATTATCTCCATTCCTAGGAACAACGTCGACAACAACATCCAAATACCCATCATCAGTCCCCTCACCATGGCATGGTTGTTGAAGCCTAGAATTGATCTGCTTACTTGAAGATTCTTGGACTTGATGAGGTCGACCATTCCCCTTTCCCTCTGAATCGGCTACAGTGGACTTTTCTTGAGCAAAATTAGGAGCAACCTCCACGCACTCCATATCTCTTTCATTGGCACCAGACCTATTGCTTGGACCAGCCACCGTGCAATGGACATCCAACCCCAAATTTGGGTCGTCGGTATTACAGACCCCATCACCACTCTGCCCACCTTCACCGGAGTGTCTCCGAAGTTGAAAGCCCCTTTCGGATCGGCTAGCCGCTGAAAACTGGAATTGATCTTTAGCGAGACATCCATCGCCAATGGAGTTGAGCAAAGGCCACTTCAAAGAGTTCTTGAAACCCGGTTTCCCAATACTTCCAGTGTCTTCCTTAACATCCCACTTAGTCACCTTATTTCTCGCCATCTGTTTTTTTCCCTTGACGGATGCACTAGATCGGTTAGGCAGCCTCCCACTAAATCTATCCTTACTAACATTTTCCTCTCGGCCCACTTTTGCCGGCCCATCAACCACCCTACTCTCCAAAGCCTCAGTATTTGTTCTATTAGTGCCCAAATCATTCACCCGTTTTGTAGGCCCATTCAAATGGCTTTGTCTCATATCATGCGGCAGAGATCCCCAGCCAGCAAACGTAGGACCTACCGTATTAGCAGAATTTTTTGTCCTATTCTGCCCAGCCTTCCTGCGTGTCACTAGCATCCAGGGACCATACAATTCCTCGTCCTTGTCTGTACCACTGTCCACCAACGAACCGTTAGCTGGCTCTGTACTATGCTTGCCATGCACCTTGCGTGTTTTGGCTTCCTGGGACGTACCATCCCCTTCTCCTACGCTTGCAAGCTGATCAACCTCCGGCGGTTCAGGACCTCTAATGGTGAACAGACGTGACTCTTTCTTGTGTCCTATTCTTCCACAAGAGAAACACAGCTTGTGTATTCCCTCATAAACCACAGTCTGCTCAAATCTCCCTATAAGGATCGTGTTAGCGAGAGGCTTGTTGACATCAACCTGTATACAGAGCCTAGCGTACCTTCCTCTGGCCTCCATAGCTGTGTGAGTGTCTATCCTAAGCACCTTTCCAATGGCTCCTCCTATCTGTTGAAGAACCTCAGATTCATAGAGTTCCATAGGAAGCTTATTCAGACGAACCCAAATAGCTATGGATGAAACACTCGCACTCGCAGGCTTAAAAAAAGGCTCCCATGGACGGATAGAGAGAAACTAACCGCCAATGAACCACGGCCCACTTTTGAGGACTGCCTCCATATCTTCTCTCATTGAAAATCTGACTGAATAAAAATCTTCACCTAAGTCTACACAGTCTAATCTTCCAGTTGGCTTCCACAGGATATTGAGCTTGTTCTGCAGAAAATTAAATCCCACCGTTCTACCATACAACTTAATAATCAATGTGTTTGCCCATGGCTTCCTAATCCGGAGCTTGGTTTCCCTGGATAATTTCACCGCCACTAGACCCTCACATAGCTCATCCATCTCTTCATCGGAATCTGCTTCCATATCCAGGAAGTCCGTGAAGTCGAAAGCTTTTGCATAGGCACCTGGTATTTCCCCCACCAGTTTCTCTTTAAAAGTTGTTTGGTTAGCTCCCCACGTGTTCTGAAAAGCCTGGGAATGGATATTCTCACAAGCATCATTGGCAAAATCAGAGTGATGAACATCCTTAACCTTCTTTTTACTCCTAGCTAGTTCAGCTTCCTCTTCCCTAGAGAGGTTTCGATTTTTTGAGCGTGTCTCCATCTCGGGAAGGCTCGAGCTTGCAGTATGGAAAGTGATACTTAGAAGAGTATTCCTTCTCTCACTCTCATTTCTTTCTATCTTAGGAGGTCAAATTTGTAAAATGGTATAGTATAATAAATAAAATAGCTTTTGAAATGCTAAAATAGAATAGTCTAAAAATACCGGATGTGAATGCTCTAAGTGATTAGAGACATTATTCTTCAAAATGCCCTAAATTCGTCCTAGAATGAGTTATTCCCAATGCCATGTTGCAATTAATGCGACAATTATGAGATTGAAGCAACATGAAATTACCATAATACCTACGGCACTTAACATTTTGAAGCCCATCCAAGTTTGATGGATGAATGGCTTCAAGATGGGGGGAAACTAATGGATCTGGTTTGTCAGTCATCACTCATTCACAACGACCTCTTTTAAAACTATAGGATATATATCTAATGACCATACTTTTGAAACTCCCATTCGCTGTTATCTAATGGGCACACTTGACGAGTCAAAACTATAGGATATATATGGACCATATATGAAGAACGAATCTCCTTAAGATAGAAAGGCACAAACCTTAGGACATGAGTGTGACACCTATGGCGCATTCATCCCATATTCCTTGAATATGGGCACAAATTCCAAAACTTATGCCAATGACTATAGTCATGACGCCTTCTACTCCCCAACTAAAGAGAATAACCAGAATCATGGAATATTGGTCAATAGATACTCTACATACGCTCAAGACCTCCATACCAAGGTTTGAGAGAAATTCTTAGTTGTCTCAATACTGGAAAATTCCCAATTTATGAGTGCTAACTTAAGTATCAAAAGAATTTTAACCAAAAGCACATTGATGCCTTTTTTGGGCTAGTGTATTCATTTTTAGCAAGTCTTACAATGCTCGTTTAGACGAGTGACCTTTTTATGAATTTTTTGCATCATCATTGATTTTTCTAATTATTAATGGTTTGTGGTCTATTATTGATTTTTCTTTTACAGTTTAGAAGGATTTTTTATGCATGACCCATCATATATATATATATATATAGAGAGAGAGAGAGAGAGAGAAGTGAAGAAATTAAGAAATGTTTTATGAATTATAAATAATGAATTAGTTGAGTTATTTAAATTTTAATCATCTAGTGAAGGTTTTTTTTTTTGTTTCCTTGGAAAAAAAATGGGGGTTAGCTAAGTTATGCCAACTCCCAGGCAGGGCGCTCAGGTTAAGACCTGTTGGCCAACCCTTATGGATGCCCACCAAGGAAGAACTGTTAGCAATAGAACTCGAATCTAGCCAGGTTAAACGAAGTACTCGAGCCTTACCAACTGAACCATCTTGATTCAAATTTGAACCTACTACTGAAATTATCTTTTTACTCCAATAAAAACAACCAATAACAACTTGACACTTCTAATTTGTTATGAAAATATTGTAGACATAACATTTTTTTTTTAAGTTATCTAAAAAAGAAATAAAAGTTTTAATTCGATGACTCTATTTAATTAAAACCGATACAATTTACACGTGCCCAAATGGTCATGTTTGCATCATGTTTCGTCTAGTGCACTAAAGCACTGAATAGAAGTTGTCTTGCCCTAATTTGATGCACCGAATCAAGTTGTTAAGTGACTTTATACAAGATTAATTGAATCATTTGCATCTGCGGTTGGGTCTTGTTGAGAATCATCTGGTGAAGTTCACTTATTATCTTCTAGTTCAAAATGGGATAGAACTTCTCGTGTCATATGTAGAGTCCGTACAATATGGATTCATATACAGTATGGCAAAAGTATGAAAAGAAATACTTGGTAAATAAAAATAAATAAATAAACTTTATTATTAGTACCAAGAGAAGAGGAGTCAACGTGGGTCACCACAGAGATTTGTCCTAACTAAAGAGATTGGCAAAGAAAGAAAATCAACAAGTGGGAGATTTTTTTATTTTATTGGTTTGATTGTTTACATTTTAGAAGAAGTGACAGTCAATTAGCAAAACCCAGCAGGATACAGCTAATGAAATGGTGCGTGGAGGCAAAAGAGAGAGGCCCCACTTTGGGGCGGGGAAGTTGGAACCACGTCAACGAGTTGGTTTTGGTTGGCTGGCTCGTTCGCTTCTTCGTTTAGGTCGCAGCTGTGCCTCTGTGTATGCAGTGCGTATCATATGTGACAGATTGTGTGTGTTGTGTACGCACGAACGCACGTCGCCACGTGGCCGTTAGGATTCTCGTACGTACAAGTTTCTACTTTTTTTTCTTTTTCTTTCGATGTGGGCCTTCCTGGCCTGGCCTGGGCCCAGCCCAGCCGGCACCACCCTCGTGTGCCCTTTCTTTCAGTTTGATGACGCTTTTACATCTCAATAATTTTCTCTGTGCGTCAGATTTCATGGGGTCTCTCACTTCACGTGCGGATCTCTCACGGTTAAAATACTTTTCAGTTTTCACTCACGGATGATATATGATTTCTACGTATCCCCCTAGGCCCTAGTCAAGTATAGTTAGTACTCATGTGACATTGTTGTAACTTGTACCTTAGTAGCAAGAAGTAAAGTGACAACAAAAAAATGTGGTCGTGGACATCAACCACTTTATAATTGAATATTTAAGTTGCTCCTTTTATGATTAGTGACGAATCAATTTATAAACTCAACGCACTAAAATTGTGTAACATTTGAAAAGTAGAGTTGTTTGTTTGTTTTTATTTTTAAGAAAACTATAGAGTAGTAATAAATAAAGTTTTTGTCATTTAGAGTTTTAATTGAATTTTTGTTTAAGAGAATGTGTTATGTGTAGTATAATTTGTTACATCTTCTTTCAAAGATTACCATAACTTTTGAGTGAAATTTGTGGTGTACTTTTGTGTTAAAACCTTATTCATTCTCTCTTGTGTGTGCAAATGTTTGTTTTTCAAAAAATTGAAAAATCCTTTGAGGTTCAGAGTACTTGACAAATTATAGTAAATATCCTAAAATATGAATTTATCAAATATCAATTGTGAATTGTAGAGTTTTATTTATTTTTTTAAGCTACGAATTTCAACTTTAATTACCTAAATTTTTTTTTAGTTTTAAGGACCCATAAAATTCTTCAGAAAAATTCAAATTAGTTAGCAATTTATTATGCCAATTGAGCTTCAAGGTTCTTAAAGAACTAAACACCCTTAATATTCCTTTGGAGCAATGCTAGGACCTAAAAATTTTACATTTCTCTAGAGTGACAAGTTATGATTGATATAACATTATTTTCATATAGGTACACCATTGACATTATTTTTACTATATATCAATCATAGCATGCCTACTTAATAGTTATGATGCGTCACTAATTTGGCATTAACCATGCTTTACGCTCCACCCGTTTTAGTTACACTTTGTTTCCCCTTCTATGTGTGTTGGTTTTTTATATTGTTCATTTATTTTGTTTATCTTATTTGTTGTGTAAAAGTATAATTGTACCTTAAAAATATGAACTTTAAAAAACTATACATTCTATTTTAAGATGAAAACAAAAATGTGGACTTTAAAAAACCATACATTCCATTTTAAGATGAAAACAAGTTGAACCAAACAAGAAGTTATCACAATTAGAATTTCACATCATATGGACTTTTATTTTTATTTTTATATAATTCTCTATTTTAGATATTATAAGATTTGAATCTATGGTGCTCATTTCATTATAATTGTTCCTAATCGTATGGATTTTATAGAAGAAAATTTTTTATTTAATTTGTGTTACTAACTTATTATCTAAAGGAAATTAAAGAAAGCATAAAAGAATCCGTGTTGGCACCTAACCGACAATAAGAACCATGGAAAAAACAATTATGGTGTGGCATCAAAGTTCAAAGAATTAATTCTACTTTGTAGACACTACTTTTTCTACAATTTATGTTGTAATTAATATGCAACAAAAGTGGTAATAGTAGTGACCCATAGAAAAATGATGTTAAACTTATTATTCACCAATCATGCATGCACAACTTGCTACCTAATTCAACAAGTTTTGAAAAAATGGTCCCTCAGCGAAAGAGTTTTTGAGTACACAACCTCAATTCCTCTCAAATAATTCTCCTTTAATTAGTTATTCCAGCTTACAGTTATATATATATATATATATATATATATTTCAAATCATTGATATAATAAGAGGATTTTTCTTGGAAAATCTACCTAAATGGTTTCGATTAAATATATATACCTGACAAGTGGCTATGCAGTTGCAGGTCTATTTACATAGATAAATATAATATACAAAAACACAATTGCATCTGCTCATTATTTATTAGTAATATAAGTTAAAATTTATTGTGAAAGCAATGGAATGGAATGCTTTGGGGTTTGTTACCTTCAAATTGGACCAATTTCTTTATATTCTTACTTGTTCTGGGAAAAAAATAAAGGAAAGAGAAGAGAAAATCAACTAAACCATTTTTAGGTGGCCAGCTAGTTAGGGTTCTCTCACTGATGTGAAGCCCATGCTATATATGATGAATAACAATGTAAAAGTCAAAAAGTATAATTGAAATTCATGGAAATTGGTTGTGCCATGTGAACTACTGAGTACACTCACTCGATCTACTTCATTGAATAGGTAAATTCTCTCACTCTCACCTAAACAATTCCTTCTTTATTATAGTTATAATTACAATAATCTTTTTTTTTTATCATTATATATAATAAATGAATCAATATTAAAGGGTTAAGTAATATCCTTTTTGTGTCCAAAATCCAAATGGAAATAAGCGAGCCACACCAATTGCTAAAAGCCGATGAAAGGATATAATATTAATTATCTTATCATTATGAATTAATTAATTATATGATGCAACACAGAAAAATCCATTGAGAAATTAACATAACCGGCAATGGCTCACTATTGGGGTGAGTGTTTGACAGCGCACATAACCGGCTAGCTAGCTAGCTAGCTATGGGTACTATCATATATGGTCATAATTAAGATGAAATTAAACATGGAGAGACAAATGAAAGTATTGAAGTGAATTTTGCTGTAAGGAAGTGAGATACTTTCGAACCCATACTAATATTTTCTTAAACTTTTAGAGACAGAGAGAGAAAGAGAGTTTTTTTTTAATACAAAAAGTGAGGATTGAGAATTGGGCAGCATCGATGAATCAATCACAAGGATGGGTTTTGATTTTTTTTCTTTGTTCAGTCAAAAATAGGGAGGAGGATGTGAGGTTCAAACTTCAAATATAGGACATCACAAAAAGAAAACCATTATTATTAGATAATTTAGATTATCCCTTAAACCCTTAGTCACAAGGTTGGTGACAATAGAATTTGTTAAGTTGCTTTTTATTAGTGTGAATTGAAAAGATAAACAAGACCGATAATTTAACAAATTAATTAATAAGTTGATATTGAGATGTTAAGTTGTTTTTTATTAGTGTGAATTGAAAAGATAAACAAGACCGATAATTTAACAAATTAATTAATAAGTTGATATTGAGATGTTAAGTTGTCTATTTATGGTTACGTAGGCAGTTGATATTTAGAGATGTGTGTGACTTCATAATTTTGGTGTCATCATTCATTAACTTATGTATTTGTTTAACTTTGGTTACTCACACATTTTATAGTTCTAGCAAGATTGTTTGTAATATTAGAAGTATTGTTGATTAAAAGTTTCGTAGTTTCTTGATATTTTTCAATTCTTCCATTAAAAAGAATTTGAATTTAAATTCTTACTTTTCTTTTTCACTTGTTGTAATCTTTCCAACATAAATTTTTTTTGGATTAGTCGTTGCAATTGCAGCTTCTTCTTAACCTAAACATATTAAATTAAAATAGCCTATGTATTAATCTAATGCTAGTTAATTATGATGCCAATGAACATCTAAACTTTTTTTTTTATTTAGAACCAAACACACACACATATATATAAAAAAAAAAAAAAAAAAAAAAAAAAAAAAAAAAAGAAGTTCCAACACAAAAGTACACCGGAAACTCCATTGAAATGATAAATCTAAGTGTCAAAAAAAAAAAAAAAAAAAAAAAAAAAAAAAAAAAAAAAAAAACCTTACTATGGTCATTCTCAAATAAGGTTTTCCAAATAGTTTCTTTAAAAAAAAAATTCTAAATAAATCCCTGTGTTATGTAACCCATAGTAAGTTAAAGAAAAAAGAATAATAATAAATAAAAAGCCTAAATAGACTCATATGTATAATAGGAGATTTGTAAGAGTTGTTCCGATCTTTCCAACAGAGTCAAATCCCAAACCCTCTCCCAACAACTAAACTATAAGAAAATAAATAGATCACCATTTTATTCAGGAAAAAAAAAAAAAAAAATCAGTCGCCTTTTAAAATCCCATCACTTCACATCATCCTTAACCAAATCACACAATAATAATCTGAAAAGAAATTTTGCAATAAGATTGAGATTGATTGATATCCCTCTTGATATTTTATGATCCATAGCCATAGCCCAACAATCATTTTCCATTTGTCTTCACCCATCTGTCCTTATTCCCAAAAGTCCTTGTCTTGTATTCACTATTCAAGCCATAATAATCCATGATCTCTTCAACTAAAATAATAATATTTTATCCTACAACAACACGTGTCTGTACAAAGGGAGGGAATCCATGGTGACCCAACAGATCTACCATTGCAATCTCGGGGTGTTTGTTATACAGTGTTTTCACTGTTTTGTAATTTGAAAATACACGTAGAAAAGAAATATACGTGAGTGAAAAAATGTATAAAAATATGTGTAATATTATTTAAAAATTAAAAATGTATGTTTGAGTGATGTACCAAACACCATTTCCCTTTCTTTTCTTTTTCTTTGGCTAAATATTGCAATCTGATCTATTTTAGTGGTTCATACATCATATGGTACATCTTTTCCATCCCCCTTTTTTTTCCTATTTATCTTAATTATTGGAGCCACCATCAAGAATGTGTTTGGATTAAAGATTTTAAATAAATTAATGATTCATTAAATTGATAAGAATTTTAAACCATTAATCTTATATCCATTATTTGGATTTGTGTGTGGACCAATTTGAAAAATTAAAATCTATTCATTTGATTTAATTTTAATATGTAAGAAAACTCATAAATAGATAGCATATTAATTATATGGTATTTATCTATTATATTTTAATCACATGAATAATTAATTTTTCTAATTTTTTTCAAAGTTGAGATTCAAGCTATGAATAGAATGGTTTTATCAAGTGCAATTTATGTAAATTTATAATATTTTAGCTAATATAGACTCATAAAATACTAAACTATACTATGAACACTTATTATATAATTATCTCCATACATTACTATTTATACACAAATTTTGTTGAATGAGAATAAATTATTACAAAAAAAAGTTGAGATCCTATTATCATTTTTTTTAATATTTTTATAAGGTAACCGTATTTTTGTTCTCTTGGATTAAAACTCTCTTGCTTTTTTTCCATCTAAAAATAGTTTTTTCTTTCAAAGGTTTTGGGTCGTGATATTATGAACCATAATAGATTGACATTATGAACCACCATCTCCTACCCCCAATAGCACCATTACTATCACCACCACCTCTTGCTCACCCTTTGTAACAACTAGTACACATGTCAAGTAGTGACTAAATTAATTTTCACAAGTATTAGCAGTGGTCTCCATGTGTAAATGATATAATTCAATCACATATTGATAAGTGTACAAATTGTGTTAAAGTAGCTGCAAAAGTGTATATCCATATGGGGCAAGAAAGAGTCTATGTTATTCAATCACATATTAATAAATGTACAAGTTGTGTCAAAATAAATGCAAAAGTGAATATCCATATGGGGCAAGATAAAGTTTATGTTATGTGCCTTGAGAGTCAAGGCTGTAAAGAAAAGGTATTAGAGGTATCAAATTTGAATCTGATGGAGCAACTATGATGGGCTTTGTGGAGCTTAGTTTTGTTTGATCCAGTTTGACAACCCAACCCGAATAATATTGTGTGGTTTTTAATGGGAGATTTATTGAGGCTTAGTCCATGGAGCGGAGGCTTGGGCTGATAAGCTTTTTGGCCCATTTTGTATATAAAAACCGACTTTGGTGATTAGGATTTTATTGTGGGTGTTGTTGCCGTGTTTTAGAGAGAGAAAAACATTGTAGCCGCACTTTGTATTTTTTCCTGATAATAGTGAAATCCTTGCAACTTCGAGGATGTAGGCAAATTGCCGAACCATGTAAATACTGTCTTGTACGTGTGATTGTTTTTTTTTTTTTGTTTTGGTTTCTCACAAGTTGGGAATTCGGATTAATTCTCTACAAACTATATAAATACACACTGGGAATTATTGTTCCTACATTTTGGGATTGTATAATTAAGCCAAAGGCCCAAAACAACCAACAACATTTTTCTTAAGCTGAAGTGGAAACATAGAACAATTTTGTGGAGAAACAGAGAATCTTAGATATATAGTAGAGGGAGAATATTTGAGTTACTAAAATATGAAACACAAAACAGTTGGAGGGAGCATTGAATATACACTCTGTCTCTCTTCGTCTTTGTGTTTGTGCAAGGCATGACAATATGACATTGGGGTTTTTGTTAACAACTACGCAGATTCGTAACAGTTGGCTATACATATATTTAAACATGACTTCCAGTGACCAAGATACCCCCTCCAATTTTCAACAAACCCCCAAACCAAAACTGCTTGTTAATTGCACAAAGTTATAGTGAGAAACTTATTATAAAAAGTCTTTTTGTTCAGATTTTAAAAAAAAAGATATGTTAGAATTTGAATGCGTAAATTCGATGACGATTGCTCTTTAATTCTTTATTATCAAGTTAAGATACTAATTAATTTTTTATGTAAGTGGAATTCAAACTGCAAATCTCTTATTTGACGATAAGAAACTTTACCCATTGAACTAACTGAAACCGATTTTTTGTATGAGTTCTCAACTTTCACCTCTTATTGTTTGGAGCATCATCTAGTCTATTTCTTCTTGTTTTATTAATAAGTTACACATGCATTTAATAAGTATTAAACTCATTATCTCACTCTCCATCTAATAATTACAAATAAATCCTCATAAATTAGGTTTTTGGTTTTCCCGTGTTTGTGGTAATTTATCATGCTTCAGTCAAAATAATAATAATCTATATATATATTAATAGGTAAAACTAAGAGAAAATCTAATTAGATTTCAATTAGAGTCTAATTTTGCGCCACGTGTCCCATCTAATCTAAGTTTTAAAATTTTTGTGCCAAGTGAGTTAATTCAATGTAAAAACTTGATTTCAATTAGAGTTTGATTTTGTGACATGTGTTTCATTTAGTCTAAGTTTTTTTAATTTTTGTGCCAATTAAGTTAATTTAGTGTAAAAAACAAGAAGTTCAATACAAGCAAATCATAAAAAAAAAACATAATTTTTGAATGATTTTATATTTATGAGCCTTTTTTTTTATATATAGAACTAAAAACAATTCAAGTTTATAAGCCATTTATCTATATATATATCCCATCTAATCAAAATTTTTTTAATTTTTGTGCCAAATGAGTTAATTTAGTATAGAAAACGAGAAGTTCAATATAAATAAATCATAAAAAACATAACTATATATCTAACACAAATTAGAGGAAAAGAGAGTTTGAATGATTTTATATTTATGAGCCTTTTTTTGTATAATTAAAAAAAATTTAAATTTATAAGTCATCTATATATATATATTAATGGGTAAAGTTTAGAAAAAATCCAATTAGATTTTACAATTGAAGTCCAATTTTGCGTTATGTGTCCTAAATTATTATTTTTAAAGCGGGTTTATTTCTTAATTTTGGAATCAAATGTGGGACCATATCATAAATCTCCATTTAAGTGAGTTATTGTATACAAAAACCAAAGAGTCTAGAATTAATGAACATAAAAATATTTTAAAAATGGACAATTTACATTTTATACCTAATAACATTCTTACAAAACCTTTTAAAGAGTTAAAAATATATATATAAGAATGACTATCAATAATATTTAAATTATATATGTAAGAATTATAATATGCATTTTAATGTGTATCTTTTAAGTATATCCATGTATATGCATGAGGTTACAAGCTAGTGATAATAATTAATGGTGCCTTTTTTTTTTTTTTGTTTTGTAGAAACTACATTTTGAATGGGTGGAATTAATACTTTGTCAGTTGTTGTGGTAATAAATTATCATAGTTACTTCAAATCCAAGGATGTTTAAATTTCTCCTCCTTAGCCATCAGGATTTAATAGCTCAAAAATATGTCATGGACCTCATGGTTTGAGATAATGGTAAGACAGGTCTTATTGAATGACTTTCAAAAAATAAAAATAAAAATAAAAATAAACGTGTTATTGAATGAAATTTCTGGTAAAATTAATCTTCCATATTTTCTTCATATTAGGTATAAATGAAATGAATCCTTGGACCAAATAGCCGCTCGTGGTCTCGCACAATGGAATCTTCCATCTTCCATATTCATATCACTTTTAGAAAATTCCACAGTAATAATACTATGTCGACACTAATTTCACAAAAAATCCTAGACAGAGACGCAATTATTCATGGACTTGAGTGGCAATGGCCTCCTCAATTTTTTTTTTTTTTGTACTAATATATTTAGGTACTAATTTTGCAATTTAGTTCAATAAAATTAAATTTGGTCTTCTCTTAACAATATATTGATCTGATTCTCAAATATATATATATATATATATATATTATATTGATTCTTTCAAATGCCATAAAAAAATCCATAGATTTACAATTTAAAATAAAATTACAAGCCCAAAAAAATTAGGCCAATAACAAAAATTACCAATAACAAAACTAAAAAAAAAAAAAAAAAAAAAGAAGTCCAATTAATCAATTTTAGCCCAAACAAACAACTTGGCACTTTAAAAAATTTTAAACAAAATCATTTTTCCTTTACCCAATAGCAGATGCACGCATATAAGATGAACACTGAGTTCCCTTTTCATAAATGATTACATTGTAATGTATTAAAAAAATAATGATTTTGTGTCTTTGTCTTTGTTGACTTTTTGTTAATATTAAGTGGATGCTAATTTAAAATTTCATAATGAATTTTTTTTCTTTGTTTATACTTCCACCTTTCCTAACTCTTAAGTCCTGACTTCATTCCCAATCCTAGGTGGCAGACTATTATTAATGAATAAAAAAGTAATATTATTGATGAATCCATATTAAAACCAGTAATAGATTGCTAGGATAGTAGGATTTATTATCAAATTGTTGTGAAAAATATTGTGGACATAACATTACTTTTTCTGTGATACTCACCTATAGTACAAAGCACATCACAATAGCTTATGACATTTAATTCGGGATTAGTGGCAAATTATGTAAAGCAGAACCATCATGGAAGCATATCCGATAATTTATTTTCCATTCTTGTTAAGCAGCTAAGAAGATTTTATTGAATATTATATAGTAAGCATTTAAGTATCATTTAATTCTATAAAAAAATAAGTATCAATTTTATCTCAACACAAAGAATACATTGACATATATGGATTTGTTTGTGATCTGCTTATTTTACTGAAACTGAAAACTTTTTACTGAAAGTATTATAAATAAAGGTAAAAGTTAGCTGAAAGAGTACAATGGGACCAATGAATAGTACCAAAAAGTGCAGTGGAACCCATCAATAGTAGCAAAAATAAGCTGAATAGTAAAATAAGTTGGTTTTTTAAGCTAGAGTCAAACACACATGAGTCTGTTTGGGATCCGCTTATTTTGTTGAAATTGAAAACTTTTTACTGAAAATACTGTAGATAAAGGTAAAAGTTAGCTAAAATAGTACAGTGGAACCTATGAATAATATCAAAAAGTGCAGTGGAGTCCATGAATAGTAGCAAAAATAAGCTAAATAGTAAAATAAGCTGGTTTTTTAAGTTGGAGCCAAACGCACATAGGTCTGTTTAGGATCCGCTTATTTTGTTGAAACTAAATTTTTTTTACTAAAAGTACTGTAGATAAACGTAATAGTTAGTTGAAATAGTACAGTGAGACTTATAAATAATATCAAAAAGTACAGTGGAACTTATGAATAGTGGCAAAAATAAGCTGAATAGTAAAATAAGCTAGCTTTTTAATTTTTGCTAAACACTTTGCACTCACTTCGTGTCCGTTTGACATGATTAATTTTGTCAATTTATTTTACTATTCAGTTTTTTTTTTGCTACTATTCATAGGTCACATTGCAATTTTTGGTACTATTCATGGGTTCTATTGCATTATTCAACTAATTTTTACTTTTATTTATAGTATTTTCAGCAAAAAAATTTCAATTTCAACAAAATAAGCGAATTCCAAACAGACCCTTCACTTACAATCTGTCAGACAAGATTCATCCAATACTTGCTCCCAACAGACAGCTTATATTTTCCTTTTTAAAATTTTATATGTTGTCCTCCCAACCAAACAATCTCAAATTAACATTACTTTCCCACCTATATAAGCATGAAGCATCCCATCCTTTCTTCTAAACAAATACACCAACTTCTCCACCACACCTCTCTCTCTCTCTCTCTCTCTCTCTGCATTTCCATGGATGACATGACAAACAAACAAACCTGTAAACCCTGTTCAACTTTAGCCCATCTAGGCATGCACCGAGATTCAAAAACAATATCCAAAACCAAGCCAAAGATACGCATAATTCACATATTTGCTCCCGAGATCATCAAAACCGACGTGGCCAACTTCCGTGAGTTAGTGCAACGACTCACAGGGAAACCCATGGAAAAGGGTTGCAACAAGAAACCAAGCAGAATTCCCCGAAGAGAAGAGTCAAGAAGTGCTTCATCAGACAAGCCAACAGTACAGACAAACAAAATGGAGCTCCCATCTGGGTTTCGTAGTAATTTGGATCAGTCAAGGGAGAGAATTAAGGACGAGGAAGAAGGGATATTGTGGAATGCTGAGAAATCAGGTGGGTTCTTGGGAAGCCTTTCAGAACTAGAGGATTATATTCAAGACCTTGGTGATGAATTCCCATTTCTTCCTTTGGATGCTTCTCGCTTGCATAGCATTGAAGAAGCTCAACTTACCTAGCTAGCTAGTCAAACAAATCAAATGACTCTTCTTTAATATCTTCTTTTTTTCTTGTCTTTTTTCTTTTTTATCTATCAATGTTTGATCTCTAAGAAATTTGTTTTGATGGTGTTTAGCTAGATGGTTTCTCTAAATATATTGTATCTCTCTCTTTTTGATTTTCTGAGATTTTTCTACTTATCTGTGCTGTAAATAGAAGGGCTATGCTTCAAGGATTCTCCTTTTGCAAAGAAATTGCAGTTGATTCCATATTTCCATATGATGATAACATTTAGATGTAATCGAAGCAACTGAAAATAGTTTCTTGACTTTCGTTTTTTCTTTTCTTTTCTCAGGAAAATGCATTTAAATGTATTAGGGTTTTGTCTCTTTCATTTTCATGTGGGGACTGGCCCTTTTCTTCTCTATGTGGGCCACCTTTGAGAATTTTTCTTGGTGAATGAAGCAAGAGCGTGCATAAAAAAATATATGTGTTCTAGATATATATATAAATGTATTACTTTTCTTGCAAGACTTAGATATATCTTTCATTTATATGAGTTTATTACTAAAGTCGTCTCCCACTAACATCAATTTGCAATAACATATATATCTCAGGCACATCTTCTAAGTTTGGCAAACCCTATTGAGGATAAATGCTAGCTACAGAGTTGGCATAAGTAACACTAATCAAAATCCCATGTAATGTAATTTTTTTTTTTTAGTAGTACGTGGGCATTAATTAATCACTCATTTTTTGAGTTCACACTATACCCAATACCCACAGTAAAATGCAGTAACCATATATAGCTACAATATTAGAGTTTTTAGGAAAATAATAGGCCTAGAAATGAATTCTGCTAAATTACATGATTTCTATGCATGTGATTTTTTTTTTATTAATCTTTTTCAATATGTTCTGTAAATTTAAAGGGATGGCAGTATCAAAGAATGTTGGAAAAACATAAACACTTTTTGTAATGAAATTATGAAAACTGCACTACCGAAACCTTGTTAGTAAGTCTTGACATATCAACTATATATTTATGGAGGGTTTTCATTATAATATATATTTAAAGTAAAGCTTGCACCTCTTAATTAGCCGGTAACAGTAGCCATTTTGTTGCATTTTATTATTTGTAAAACTGATTTATTATAGGTGAGAAAAGTTAACGGATAGCCTAAAAGGTGGTTTAGGAAATTTTTTAAAAACTGAATTTTTATGAAAAATGAAAAAGTAATTGACTTTTTTTGTTACAATTTTTTATATTTTCTATAAAAGTGGTATTAAAGGTTTTTTAGTATATATTGTTCATTAACAAATGCTCAAAGAGCATCAATTAACATGACACTTTATGAATTTAAAACTTCTTTTTTTTTTTGGTTGAGAATTAACTAGAGAATATTTTATATTTTAAATTTTAATTATTTTTTGAGAAACAACTAGAGGATGAATTTGATTATACAATCTTCTCTGCCTTTGCCGTTTCTTTTTGGGGTGAGATAAAATCATGTGCTCACGCATTAGATTTGTTTGAACGACAGGTTTGATAGTGACAGATAACTTAAACAATCAACCATGACCGACACATTCATACACTATATATATATATATATATAATGAGAAAATTATAATTTATCTACTTTTAAAAGTGATTAAATGTGTGTTTCAAGCTGCAAATTATAGTGCTATTGATGATGTTTTTCTGAGATTATAAACTTATTTAGGTAAAAAAAAAAAAAAAAATGTCTTGAACTTTTCTTCTTCATTTTTTTCCCCAAAAGCAAAGTTTTCAGCCAAGTTTTAACGTTTAACACTTGACTTGGAAGCAGCGGCATGAAGTCAACATTTTTGGTAAACTTTATTCGCAAATTGCAATTTGATTCCTCCTGGGCGGCGTTTAAATTGGATTAAGTTGGCGATTACAAAATTGAAAAAAAAAATTAGATAAGGATGACGTACAGATACTAATACTATATACTATTTTGTAACTACGATGGCGTATTGTGTTCATTTCTTTTTTCTTTTTTAATGGCTGAAAAGCGATAGAATGTGTTCGTTTATCAAAGCACATTACTTAGGTTTCACATGGAAGCAAGAAATAATGCAATAACTTTGACTTACATTACCTAGATACATTGTTACTCAGTATCTTGCCCAAAAGTAAAAACAAAAATGACATAGTTTGTCTTTTTATGGACATATTTGTATATACAAGTACTGAATTGCTTTCAATCAAACTAATGGAAGAGGGAGAAAATTGGAGGTGACAGATCCACTTAAATGGACTTGACAGTGCTGGACAAATGGGCTAATAGTGAACAGATCCTATGTGAACGGACACAGGGTGGACAGATCAAAAGGCCACACAGCACTCAATCGGTCATTATGTGGTCTTCAAGAAACCCTAAATGGAAGCGACTTGCGTTTCACGACTAACCCTAGTCTATGAAGTCCCAATATGAATAGAATTCTAACATGAGGAGGATTCTGGAATATACGCACATTAATGGAGATCTTCCCTATAAGGAAAAGACTTGTTACGCAAGTATAGGAGTTTGGCTCTACACTACTATAAAAACCCAAAGACCCTCAGAAAACAAGTACGCATAATTGATCCCAGCTCTGACACTTTAGAGTTGCAAAAAGATTCTAACTTGACCTTCAAAGGGTATTCGGCCGACATCACACCGGTGTTCTCTGTAAGGCCTTTTCTTTTTGTTGCGCAGGTATTGTTGCGAGTGTGTAAGGACTGTGTGACTCACTGGTGATTTTTTAGCATTATCACTAACATATATATATATATATATATGTATGTATATATATATATATATATATTTATATATATAGATATGAGTTAGGTTCAAGTTACACATGGTGTAACTCTAAACAATGTTACACTACTCAATATATATATATATATATATAGGTAAAGTTTAGAGAAAATTGAATTAAAATTTGAAATTAGAATCCAATTTTGCACCATGTGTCTAAATTTATGTAGAGACCACACCATAATTATCTACTTAAGTTTTTTTAATCTTTGTACCAAGTGAGTTAATGAGTGCAATATACTAAAGATATAATTTAATGAACTATAAAATTGGGGGGGGGGGGGGGCGAAACCAATCACATATACTCAATAAAAATCTCCTCATAACAAAAATCACCACTACACATTCTATCTTATTAAAAATTAGAAGAGAAAAAATGATCATAAATAGTATTAAATTTAGGTAAGAATTTTAATATATGACTAATTACCTTTACTTTTTAAAAAAATTGACTAATTATTTATATTTTTATTATAAAAATTGTGTTTAATTTTAAATGTATCTATACATATATATATGTGTTAGATGCTATTTCTAAAAAAAATAATTCAATTAATTATTTATATTTTTATAATAAAAATTGTATTTAATTTTAAATGCTATGCATTTGCATGGGTTACATGCTAGTATACATAAAAGGTTTCTATATTCTACAATTTTCTTAATAAAATGTCTTTTAGTCTATCAAAATAAAAATAATAATTCATTTACTGAAATATTTTTTATAAAAAAATTCCACACATTGGGGTTGTTACAGTAATTAAATGTTAGGATGTCTACGCATGGAGAAATTATAAGGTCCTCATGGTGGACAAGTGACGTGATCCACCATTTCACTAAAAATTTCCCACCTGTTTAAAATTATTGAGTCAGAATTTTTTTTTTAAATAGAAACTGATTACTAACTCAGTAATTTTAAACAAGTGAGAGTCTTTTAATGGAATGGTGGACAGAATAACGTGGTCCACCATGAGAACTGTATAATTTATCCTATGCATGCCCACAGTACTGGATCAAATTCTTAAATTGTGTGTGGCATACTGGCATTGCAAATTCTTAAGTGTTAGAATTTTTTTTATTTATACAAGATAGAAATTTTACTCTAGTATAATCTAAGTATATATATGTGTGAAAATCTTTCCTGAAGACTTGAACCTTAGACCTTGCCCTTCACACCCCCACAAACACTTATTGAATTGCTAAGAAATTTCAGAAAATTTTTTTGACCAAAGAAATCTCAGAAAATTTTTTTGACCAAAGAAATCTCAGAAAATTAAATAGGGAAAGATGTGTATGCCCACACTACCAGATAAAATGTGTAATGCATTTATTATTATTATTATAAATTTTTGGTAAGGTGTTAAGCAGATTTAAACTTGAACCCAATCCATTATTAATTGAAATTTTTTAATCCCATGGGTCAACCCTAAATACTTAGTACTCAACAGAACCTAGTGAAGGTGTTGTATTAGGATCTCTACCTGTTTTTTGGAATAGAGATGGATTATTTAATAGGGAATATTTATATTTTTGCGAGTATAAAGTTGGTGAAAAATATCATGTTACTTAAAAGCAGTTTACTTTTTATTCAATAATGTACAATTTTTAACAATATGGTACCATATTAAAATAAAATGGTATCTTTGTCATAAATAAATCTATGGAGAGGATGATCTTATGGGGATTCTGAAAATTCAAAAAGAGGTAGGCGTATAAAATAAAAAGACCAGGAAAAATAATCACTAATAAACAATGAACAAAGTTTAACTACAAAATTGATTGTAACCTTACTCAATAAAAACTACATATTTTAAAAATCTAACCGTTAAATTGTATGTTCTATTCTTAATACACATGTCAAATTTTGTATTAATCAGATAACATTTACTATATGATTTATAAGCTTATATTTTATGTATAATTTAAATAAAATAAAAAATAAAATAAAACTTGTCATTTAAACAATTTATTAATAACATAACTATTAATTTTTATTTTTTAGAAATTTTGTAAGTATTGAGAATATAAGAAAAAGATGTAATCCAATGGTAAATTTGTCAAAATTTAACTCCAATAAAAATATATTAAGTAAGGTTGTAGTTTTAAACTATAATCAATTTTGTAATTAAACTTTATCCATGAACAATTAAATTGTTTACTAGAGTAATTACTAATTTCTCTCTCCAGGCTAAGGTAAAACTTTAAACCCACATGGAAAGTTTGTCAAAGCAGCATGTCACGTTTTAGTCAAGCTTGTTCACACTTGGATAATGTGAAAACGCTTGGTCCCATAATAAAAAAATAAAAAAAAGTGGAAACGCTTAGGAGAAAACGAGTCTTACAGATGTAAATAATCCTAAACCTACCCAAAGAAATAGCACTCAAGCATGTTCACATTTCATGGAGGCAAAGAATTGACTTTTCTTTTCCTCGTGTCTTTGATTATTAGCAAGGAACAGACTGCATTGGACCAATAACATAGCAAAGATTATGAAAAAAAAACAAATAAAAATTGCTAAAATGGTAGTGTGAAATGGAGAGCCAGACAAAAACCCACACCAGTTGTAATTGTTCTTCAAAAGACCGACACTGAAAACCACCTCTCCAATATTTACAGCCATGCACCACTCAATCTCAATCAATTAACTAGAAATTTGACATAATAGTTCCAAATTTATTTATTATTATTTTTTGTTTTAATCAAAAAACATCTATACATTGGAACAAGGAAATAAAAAGCTAGAAGCGGCTGAGAGAGATGAAATGTAATTCTTAACTCAAAATGGTATCTGATTGAAGTAGAGAAAATTTTCAGTTGTCATACAGGTAGAATTCCTAACTCTCATACTCTGCGATTGGTTCTGCAGACAAAGGAGCACTTAACCTTGTTAAAACTTCGGGCACTCCAGCAGTATCCCTTATTATCTGTGTCAAAATCAAAACCAGCAAAAGAATTCATATTGTGAGAAAAAGCAATCCCTCTTGGTAGCCATGGAATAAATCAGCTTTTGAGCAAACTGATAGATAATAAGAGAATATGGTGGTCATACACGTTATGTCTGTCACAAAGCCATTGGTTACTACCCCATCTCTAAAAAGTTAGGCATGGAAGCTAAAATTCTACATTCCAGGGTTTAATCTCCCACTTCTCTTTTTCTTTCAAAATAAAAAATGTATGTGGCTTTCAATCTGATTATTGAGAAGCAAAAAAGGGGTCAAATGTATTTTGACTTTTGAGGCCTTATAACATCACTAGATATAAATCATATAATTAATTAGATTGAATTTCAAATTAATATCATGTAGTTAGTTGGATCACTAATTTAAAAAATACAAAAATAAAAAAAATAAATAAATTTGTAATTGTTAGATCATTTGTTTTTTAATGCACTCCAAACAGCAATCAACTCCCTTCAGAAAAACAGATAAAAGATGAAAGCTAATGAGGCTAATTTATTCTTTTTACAACATTATTAAATGTACGATAATCACAAGAGATGCAACAAGCTCACAGCGTGGGGCATTTACCATTGACTTGACTATGAAGTGTTTGTCATATGAAAACGAACTGGACGGTAAAGGTTGCTATCAATTAAGCATATGCGGTTTTAGGTTGCAATCGTTCAAGAAGATCATGGGCAAAAAAAAAAAAAAAAAAAAACTAACTAAAGCAAGAAGGGAAACATTCAAGTGAAATTGTTCGATCATGCTGAAAAAAAGGTGAAACAATATTAAAAGCCAAAATAGGAAATGGAAAAGGAAACAAAAAAGAAAGAAATAAATAAAAAATTTAGAGTAATGACTCTGTTTTCCCCATCCATCAAAAAAAAAGCTCCACATTTTACCTTCAGGATTGGTCCCATAGAAAGGGGTGGCTTGGTGCTCCCTTATGCACCCCCCACCCCAAAAAAAAAAAAAAAAAAAAAGAAGCAAATGAACCATTTTTATACAAAACACCATATTCAGCTCATCAATTAAAGCAAAGATTAAGAACTCTAATCACATGCCCCAATTGTTTCAGGAAAAAATATTTTCTAATATTTGGTACAACAAAATATGAAAGCCAATTAAAAACATTTTTTTGTGGTCAAGGTAAAACAATTCAAAAGGTTCAAGATCTTTTCTGCCATTCCGTTGTGCCCTCACCCTCTCCACTCCTTCAGATTGCCAACACCAACATTACCATACCACCTCCCACACTACCACCCACTGTCTCCAGTGCCACCACACCATCACTGCAGCCACCACCACCATGCCTATGTGAATTATTAATGATTTCCCGTGTGAGCCAATGGCAAAATGTTTTTGAGATCATTTTCAGAATCACAATGAAACACAATTAAAAACAAGTCATTTTTCCAGAAATTTATATATTTTGCACAGAAAACATTTTCCACCAAGACCAACAGAGTGTAAGTTTGTTTTAGTAAGGCAATTTCAATGGAAATTGATTTCATCCACACTATCATCTACTTCTGCAGCACCATAGTACACCAATATTGTAAGGGAAGCACGTGCATAAATAGCATTTAAATTCATCTAAGGAGAAAATGCCCTATAAAAATACTTACAAGTATTTCCTCGTCAAGATAAGAAATCATAAATAGTCTTTGGAAGGCTCCATCTGCTCGTGTAAAAAGAAGAGCTTAGCATGAATTCATTATGGGTCAGATAAACATACATATAAAAATATAATAATTCATCATTTGAAATTTGAATTATTTTTTCCAAATAAATTAATTAAAAATTTATCATTTTTAACTAGGCATTTGCAGGGAGTACCACCCAATTCCACAAAGAACTAAGAATCGCAAACATCGGTTAAATGTGAAAAGTTTCTTAGGGCTTTCTTGTGATAGAACTCCAAAAGAAAACTGTCAATGGGTTTTCTTTATCAGTAGTGTATGTGTGGATGTCTATACATATGTATCACATTTTCAATGGGATATAACATTCTAAATGAAAATCTCAGAGGATGTATACAGGTTCTAACACCTCAGGCTGGTTTTGCATGTTCAGTTTAAGCCTTTATTTACAACCCCAGCCAAGGTTACTTGTAGCCACACATAGAATGACAAAGAGGATAGTAGGAAGATTTAAACAATCAAGATGATATACTGTTGAGTACAACAATTGTTAACGGAAGCATAAAAGTCATTCACTAGCATTTTTCTAGCCCAGATCATCAACTGCTTCAATTTTCAATTATAGTAATATATGTTACACTTAAAACAACCAGATTAGTTGAACTGTCAATCTCTCTGGACTGACTTACTCATTGGATTTGTAGAAGTGAAGACCTTAGAGGTTTGTTTGTCCAATGACAATAGAAAGAAATAATTAAATTAAAAATTAAAAAAAGAGCTTACTAAGAGGAATTGTCAGCCCACTGGAAATGACATCCCGAATAGGAACAGGCATTTGTTGCATTGTGTTAACTGCCTGGCCAAGTGCACCTTTTAGCTGTTCTGGTACCGTTTCTTCAATAACTGTTGGGGACTCAAGAATCCCTTCAACATATTCCTCCTTCATTCGTAGTGGTCCCTCCACAGATAACCTGGTGGAAAGAATAAATTTGCTTTCTATCTGCATTTCATCATAGAGCAGTCCACTATAAAAGCTCCAAAAAAATTGAAAATGAGAAAGTTTGGACTAGATACAGACATACAGTGGCACAATTGAGATGCCTGCATTACCTCATCTCTTAATTAGACATTACGAAGAAATTATCACTCTTAGAAATCAAAACTCTGAACATTGGGTTTTATACAACCTCATGGATATTGCAACCAATCAATAATATTTCTTGTATACATCTGAAAGTTTTTATTTCTCCATGAATGCACAAGCAAACGGAAGTGAGCTTCTAAGGTTATGAATGAGGACAAGATCTAAGCACAGGTGACTGGAATTCTTAAGATCACCTTTGATTGATAGTTTCTCAATAATGGTTACTTGAATGGACTGGAAAACAAATGATCCCAATCATAAACCAACATGAAAAATTGCCCATATGTGCCCCAAAGAAGAAAAGGAAAAAGAAGCAAACCATTTTTCCATTAAGCAATCAGCTAATCTTGTAAATCTGTTCCAAAAATAATTGCAGAAAGTAAGCCAATGAGAATTGCAAAGGAAATTATAACATGATCATATAATCTCCCCAAAGAATGCCATAAAGGCTTTCTCTGTCTCTTTTTTCCTTTTTTCTTTAATTTTTTAATTTTTAGCATGAAAGGATCTGTTTAATTCAAGTCTTAAGGGTTGTCTAATTTCATGAGTTCCACTTGAAGCTCAAACCCAAAGGCCCCAGTTAATATATTCAAGCCCCCTATATTTGTTGGTATATAGACTATTTTTTAAGGTCCTGGTTTAAAATACTACTTACAAATTCCACTATTTTTCATTTTCCTTCTTTCTGTTTCACTAAGCCACTCAATCAGATTTGATTCCAAATATGCATATCAGAAAACCACTTAAACAAAGATGCAAATAACTTTCTTTGTTTTATGTTTATATATATATATAATCAGCAATCTTTTATTGCTTATTAAAAAAGGTAACAATTTTTATTAAATCAAAAGAAAGGCATAAGCCCAAGTATAATAAGTTAAAAAGGAAACAATCTTGACACAACCATCCATTCAAACAAGGATTTGAGGATCATCAATTTCAGATCCAATAGAGTTTGTTCACATCCCTCAAAACTTCTAAAATTCCTTTCCAGCACAGTGAGGAATCGCCTTCCAATGTTCTATGCACTGATGTCCACCAAAACCGCCTTGCCAACCAACTCTATTACTCCTTTAGAAATAACCCACTGAAGCCCAAAAAGGCTAAAAACCATAGACCACAGCTCTCTAGCAAAAGAACAATGAAGGAGTAAATAATCAACTATTTCCCCATTTCTCTTGCACATGCAACACCAATCTACCACGATAATATGTTTTTTCCTAAGTTGTCCACAAGAAAAACACAACTCTTGTTGGGATTAAGTTTCCAAATGCTTTTCCAGGAAAAAATCACTCCGCTATTTTAGGACAAAAGCTCTATGGTAGGACTTAACCTCAAGCCCTCTTTGTTTAGATGGGGTACAATAAAAACTTATCTTCTCGCTAAAGTAGAGCAAACTAAGCCCAAGAAAGATGATAAACTTCTCTTCATATGAATGTCAATTCATGTTAATTTTATTTGCTGCCATATTTACTCTTAAGTTAAAATCTCAAAACACCAAGAAGACAAGAACTAAGTGCATTATGGGCATAGTTGAATCACAATTTTGTTTACAAGTTGGGAGTTTCCAAGCATTTCTCCCTTTATACCACTAGCAAGAACTTGAGTAAGAACTTTACCTTATAACTGCATGTCCAATTTGTAATATAGTTCACATAGAATGAGTTGCTCAGGAATAGATAACACTTACAGATACTAAGGGGTTGTTTGGTACATCATTTTAAACACATATTTTCAGTTTTTAAACAATATTACACGCATTTACACCCACCTTTTTACCCACATGTATTTCTAAAAAAACTGAAAACTGTTGTTTAAACACACGTACCAAACGAGCCCTAAGCACTCAATTACGTTTGGCATCAGTTTTATAATTAAAAGCGAAACGTTCTTTTTTAGATACTAAATGGCAAAGAAACTTCCTTGCATGAATAATAAATTTGTGCAAACTTCCTTACCGAGTTCAATAATTTCAAGTTCGCTGTAATCTTTGCATATCCATCCTTGATCGCCACGTCCATTTTTGACAAATTAGCCAAAGTCGAAGGAAATCTCCTACAACAATGCAGAAATCAAGCCAGTGCTATTAGCCACCATAAAATTTGACCAACTTTTAAATGAAAAAATTTAAGGTTTTTACCATCACATCCCAAGGCGGCAAGCCCCAACCAAAAAGGGAGAAAAGAAAAAGTTTGAAAACACATTAGAAGTTGATCAATAAACAAGTACTCACTCGAATAAAATTCTAGCAGCAAATAATCCTGGACTTCCAGACCCAAACCACTCAAAATTCCATCTACCTTCCAGAAAGGGCGACCTGGATAGCTGAGGAAATGAATTAGCATCTCACACTAAATATATACAACTGAAAATTCCTTGTTCAAATGGGCACCTACGTTGTTGGTCTAGGCGTCGGATTGAGCCGCTCCAGACCAGTTATCCTCTCATTCACATCAATGCGCTGCATTTCCGTCGTCTTACCAGTTACTAAGGCTTCAAAACCCCCAGAATCTTTAAACTGAAACCATTGTTCCACAAACAAATACCAATGAGCTTGAGCATTTGCAAAATACCCAAATGTCCAGAAAATCAAATATTTACCAATGTAAAAATTGAAATTAATATAGGTGCCTTTAAAATGTTTACCATAGTGCCAATTTCAGAGTATGCCTAAAATTTTCAAGTTAGTTCATTTCCAAATATTTTCTAAGCAATCAAGCAGAGAGTAAAGCTAGCAATTTTGTACCTACTAAATGAACTGAAAACAAAACTTATGAAATCATATATTACAAAAATAAATAAATAAATAAATCAAATCAAATCAAATCAAATTGAAGAACAAAATAAAATTATAACATATCTAGGAACCAATTTGAACAGTAAAATCATGGCACAAAATAAATTCAAATATTAAAATTAAAAAAAAAAAAGAAAGAAAAAGAAAACAATGGTTTTGTAATATAGAAAAAACGAAAGACTCACGGCGAGAAGAAGGGATTCTTTAGCGGAAAGCCTCTCCATTTCCTTGGCATAGGCGGCGGGAGCTCCTTGTACGGCCTGCTGAACCATAGCTCTGCAGGCGAATCTCCGGCCAACGCGTTTCCGGTGAGTCTCCGGCGACTTAGCAGCGAATGAAACCAGCGGCGGAGAAGGTGTGAAAGAGGCAGACGAGTACGGGTTGCGAGTACGGATTGCAGAGATTGCAGCAGGGATTGAGGCTTGTAGTTGTACGGACGCCATTGAAATTTGAAGGAAGAGTGAGTGAGTGAGCGAGCGAGCGAGTGAGTGAGAGAGAATTCTAGGTTTTTATAGAACGGTCAACAACAACAACAGTGAATGGTGAAGTTCAAATTTGGTTGTAGTTTTGACATAATTAAATTTACACCAAACGTCTTTTTTTCTTTTTTTAAAGCTACACCAAACGTCTTGCCGGGAAAGGGAATATTGAAAAGGTAGGTTGAGACTTTTAGAGAAAGGTTCCAAAGAATGGTGGTTAAAAGTTGTGATGTGTTTTGCTGATTTTGGAAGGGTTTCCTGTTATTATCTTATTATTATTATATATACAATCATATTTACACTTGTTGTGACTATTTAAAAACAACATTATTGGTTAAAATAAATAAAAAATAAAAAAACAACAACATTATTGGGATGTCTCCTATCTTCTACAAAAAAAATATTGGGATGTTGTTGGCCATAATGTAACAAAGTGTGTTCTAGATATTTTAAATTCTAGTTTGATGCCCTATTCCTTGAATGAAACTTATATTTGCCTGATACCAAAAGTGAATAGCCCCCAGAAAATTTCGGAGTTCAGACCGATTAGCCTTTGTAACGTCATTTACAAGATAGTGGCAAAAGTTATTGCTAATAGACTTAAACGAATTCTGCCAAGGGGTCATAGGCAAAGCTCAGAGTGTTTTTGTGCCAAGGAGACAGATCACAAATAATGTGTTTGTAGCTTTTGAGACGATGCACTGTATAAACATGAAACGGAAAGGGAAGAAAGGTCTTATGGCAGTCAAGCTTGATATGAGCAAGGCGTACGATAGAGTTGAATGACGATACTTGGAAGGGGTGATGAGGAAGATGGGCTTTCAAGAGAAGTGGATTCAGCTGATTATGATGTGCGTGAAAACGGTGTCCTACTCGGTGTTGATCAATGGAGAACCAAAAGGAAAAATAACTCCTACAAGAGGCCTTCGTCAAGGAGATCCTATCTCTCCATACCTATTCTTGTTGTGTGCGAAGGTTTTGGCGGAGATGATCCAAAATGAAGCTAGCATGGGGCGGATTGAGGGAGTAGCAGTTTGTAGAGGAGCTCCCAAGATCTCCCACCTCTTCTTTGCGGATGATAGCATCATTTTTTGCCAGGCAACATTGGAAGAGGCCAATAGGGTGAGCCAAGTCTTAAAAGAGTATGATAAAGAGTATGGGCAAAAGCTGAATAAGGAGAAGATATCTCTCTTTTTCAGTAAGAATACTAGAAGTGATGTGAAGGAAGGGGTAAAAGAGCTTTTTGGGGCACAAATTATAAAATAGCATGAAAAGTATTTTGGGCTACCATCATTAATGGGGAGAGAGAAAAAGAAGGCCTTCAATCATATTAAGGACCAAGTGGGAAGGAAAATCGCGGGATGGAAGGGTAAATTGCTGTCGAGAGCCGGAAAAGAAATTCTTATCAAAGCGGTCAACGAGCTGCCCCGACATACACTATGAGCTGCTTTAGAATCTCAGACTCCTTGTGTAAGGAGTTAAATGCAATGGTTTGGAATTTCTGGTGGGGGCAGAAGGAAAATGAGAGGAAAATGGCATGGGTTTTATGGGAAAAGATGTGCCAGAAAAAGAAGGATGGGGGGTTGGGTTTTAGGGACCTCAAGGCCTTTAATTTAGCCCTTTTAGCCAAACAAGGATGGCGAATAATCCAAAATCCTGACTCTTTGCTCCACAAAATGCTGAAAGCAAAATACTTCAAAATGTCATGTTTTATGGAAGCCCAGTTAGGAAACAACCCCTCATATACATGGAGAAGCTTGATGGAATCCAAGAGCATCATTGACAGAGGATTGAGGTGGAGTATTGGCAATGGTAGGAGAGTCAATGTGTGGCAAGATAGATGGTTACCTACTCCTAGTTCCTTTAAAGTTGTCAGCCTAAGAAACCAAGGCACAACGATAGAAAGAGTGGAACATCTTCTAGACAAGGATAGGGGTTCGTGGGACATTGAGAAGGTGCGAAATACTTTCCTCCCCTTTGAAGCAGAACTTGTTTTGGGAATACCAATCAGCCCGAGCCTTCCATGTGATTCTAGAATATGGGCGTGGTCTAATAATGGGAGATTCACAGTCAAGAGTGCGTACGAGATAGCTCTCAAGGTGCTGTGTGAGGCAAAGGGGAATGATGTCCATAGGGAATGCTCTGATTCTTCTAAAATGGTTGAGACATGGAAGTCAATATGGAAGCTGGAATGTACAAGTAAAATAAAATATTTCCTGTGAAGAGCTTGCAAAAATATTTTGCCCACAAACTACTGCCTTGCAAAAAGGAAGGTGGGCAAATGGGAGAACTGTGCTTGGTGTGGTGAGAAGGAAACATCAAGTCATGTGCTTTGGGACTACAGAGTTGTTGCTGATACTTGGAAGGAATTGGGTTTGAAGCTCACCAGTTGGAAAAATTCCCATTATGATTTTCTGGATGTTTACTGGAGACTCAGGGAAGAAGCAAAAGGGTTAGACTGGAATATTTTTGCAACAATTGCTTGGGGCTTATGGAATAATCGTAATTTATTCAAACATGAAGGAAAATGTAAGTCAGCAAGAGTCCTTGTTTGTGAAGCATCCAGGTACACAAAGGAGTACAGGCAAGGTATGGTCAATACTAGACACACTCCCAAGCAGCCTCCTTAGTTGGGTTCTCAATGGAGTCCTCCTGAATGTGGCTGGTATAAAATAAATGTGGATGGGGTAGTCTTTAAAGAGGAAGGGAGTTGTGGTGTGGGTGTGGTCATAAGAAACAAAGAGGGCTGTCTGATGGGGGCGATGAGTAAGAAACTCCCATTCCCGTTGGGCCCATTAGAGGCTGAAGCCCGGGCAACAGAGGAAGGAATCATTTTAGCTTGGGAGTTAGGACTAAGCAAGGTGGTTGTGGAGGGAGATGTGAAAACCATTATGGTGGCCCTCACGAAATCAGCTCTTGTGGCTACTCCAAGCTCGATACAGATGGTGGTGGAGGGTGCTAAGCTTAGGTTGCAGAATTTCGTGGCTTGGTAGGCTTTGCATATTCACAGGAACAGCAACACAGCTGCACATGCGCTGGCTAGACATGCGCGTAATGTAATGGACTATATTACGTGGGTGGAGGACACTCCCCCAATGATTTTAAAGAATATTCGTATGGATGTAATTTCTATGGGTTTATCCTACTATCAATGAAAGACTTTCAATCTTGACCATCAAAAAAAAAAAAAAAAACAACATTATTGATGAATGCTCACATCCTATGAATAAAATTGAAGAAGAGTTATCTCCGATCCTTGAACATATAGCTACTTATGAATGTAACAACAATTAACAAGTAGCTACTATGTGATCTATAAATGTGGCTTCCTAGATCTTTGTTATGAGGGATCTCCCTATACATGGTAGAAGCACTTCTCTGGTGGACATTCTCTTTGGGAGAGATTGGATCGTGGCCTAACAACAAATGACTGGTTAATGAAGTTTCCTAGAACGAGAATAATCCATCTATCTTCTAATTCATCAAACCATTGTCCTTTATGGATTGTTCCCAATGGATTGGATGTTGCAACAACTACCAAGCCTTTTCGTTTTGAGAAAATGTGGTTCTCAGATCTGGGTAGTTCAAATGTGGTTGAAGTGGTGTGGTCTTCCAACACCATCACTGATCCATCAACTAAGATTATGAGGAAAATGAAGAAATGTGGAATGGAGTTAAAAAGGTGGAGTTGTGATCACTTTGGGAACGTGAGAAAAGGGTTAGCAAAGAAGAGGAGGTTGCTGGTTGAAGCAAAGAAAGAAGCAATGCAATCTGGTCAAAATCATCGAGTTCGAGAACTGAAGAAAGAGAAAAATGAGGTCACTAACAAAAAGAGTAGAATGTGGTTTCAACAATCCAAAGTCTTATGGGCAACAAATGGTGATAAAAATTCAAAATTCTTTCATAGCTGAGCCACTCAAAGGAAAAGAAAGAACTCCATCAGAAAAATTATAGATGAATCTGGCAACTGGACTACAAATACTGAGCAAGTATTTGAATGCTTGATCAAGTACTATCAAGATTTATTTACTTCGGCCCAATCACACTAGTATGGAGCAGCCACTAATTCGATCCAAACTATAATTAGTGTCGAGATGAATGCCCAATTATCATCAAAATTCAAAGCATAGGAAGTACAACAGGCGATCAAGCAAATGGCCCCTCTCAAAGCACCAGGACCTAATGGTATGCCCTATTTATTTTATCAGCATTATTGGAATCTAGTTGGTGATGGTGTATGCCAATATATTCTTCCTTTCCTCAATAATGCTTTCTTACCTGAGCACTTAAATCACACTTTTATCACTCTCATCCCACAAAAAAAAAGGGTCTAGAATATGCTTCAGAGTACGGACCCATAAGCCTTTGTAATGTCCTGTATAAGATTTTCTCCAAAGTTTTGGCAAATAGATTAAAAAGACTTTTGCCAAAAATTATCACAGAACACCAAAGTACCTTTACCAAAAGTAGACTTATCTCTAATAATATTTTGGTAGCTTTTGAATATTTACAAAGCATGCAGAGACATACAGGGAAGGATGACTACATAGCTATTAAACTTGATATGAGCAAAGCCTATGATAGGATGGAGTGAACATACCTAGAAGTAGTTATGAGGAAGATGGGGTTTATGGAGCAATGGATTAAACTTACTATGTTATGTGTTTCCTCAATTTCATATTCAATCCTTGTCAACGGTGAACCAAAAGGTAGGATTATTCCATCCAAAGGCAACCAAAAGGTGAACCCACTCTTTCCTTTCCTTTCCCTCCTATGTACATAAGGCTTGCATGGTCCCATCAGCAAAGCTTCTAATTAGGGTGATATTCGAGGCTATTCCATATCCAGAAATAGCCTTCCTCTGACTCACCTCCTTTTTGTAGATGATAGTCTTTTTGTTTTGCAGGACCACCATTCAGGAGTGCCAAAAGGTGTTGGATATTCTAGATAAGTATGGTCATTCCTCGGGGCAATAGATAAATAGGAGCAAAACCACCCTCTTTTTTAGCAAATCCACTTCTAAAGAGCTTAAAGATCATATCAAAATAGCCTTGGGTGTCCTCGAAATTAGGCAATATGAGAAGTACTTGGGATTACGATCGCTTGTGGGGATAAATAAAAAGATAAGCTCCAATTACATTAAGGAGAGGGTGTGGAAGAAGATTCAAAGGTGGAAAGAGAAGCTTTTGTCTCAAGCAGGAAGAGAAATTATGATTAAAGTAGTGGTTCAGGCCATCCCAACCTACACAATGAGTTGTTTCAAACTCCCTGTGGGTCTGTGTTTAGAGATTGAAAGCCTCATTTGAAAATTTTGGTGGGGTCAGAAAGGAGATCAAAGAAAAATTCACTGGGTTAGATGGGAGACTCTTTGTCAACCCAAGTCTAAAGGTGGTATGGGCTTCAAGGATTTAGCTTTATTTAATGACGCCCTATTAGCTAAACAGGCTTGGAGATTACTACACCATAAGGAGTCACTCTTTTATAGAGTCTTTAAATCAAAATTCTTCCCCAATTGCATGATAATGGAGGCCTCTGAGTCTAGTATCGGCTCCTATGCATGGCATAGTATCCTTAAAGGTCAAGATGCCCTCCTAAAGGGTGTTAAATGGAGAGTAGGTAATGGGGAATCCATTCGGGTGTGGTCCAATGCATGGCTTCCATCATGTGATCACTCAAATATTTTATCTCCTACAGTTGATGGTTTTGAGGAAATTAGAGTGGTTGACCTCATTGACCCGAGAGTGAGACAATGGCTCAAATATTCTCCACAGATTGTTTAATCCACAAGAGGTTAGTTTGATCAAGAGCATCCTAATTTGCAGTGCCAACACCGAAGATAAACTCATTTAGCCATATACATCCTCATGTCAGTATACTGTACAATTGGGTTATAGAGTTTTGGCTAAAGAAAATGCTATAAACCCACCCAATGAGCACTTGAACCCAAGCAATGAAGTGTGGAAGGTAGTATGGGGTATGGTCATGTCAAATAAAGTGAAGAGTTTCCTATGGAGAGCTTGTCGAGATGCCCTGCCAACGAAGGTGAATTTTAAGAAAAGGAAAATCATACCAATGGACACCTGTGAACACTGTAATGGAGAACCCGAAAGTGCATTGCATGCCTTGTGGAAATGTCCTGGACTGTCACAAATTTGGAGCTCTCTTCCTGAGTTAAAGTTGCAGCAATCACATAATTTTTCATCTATCCCGAGCCTCATCACACATGGTTAGAAGGAAGGAGACTTACTAGAAAAAGTGGCAATGATATTATGGACTATTTGGTTTTGACGAAACCAAATAGGGGTGAAGAACTCAAACTATCCTATCTCGCAGGTCACTACGAATGCTATGCAGGCACTTTAGGATTTCAAGCGAGCCAACTTCATGGCCTCAACCTAGATCCTTGCTCAAACAGCTCAACGAGTCAGGTGGTCCCCTCCTCCACAAAACTCTTTAAAGACCAATTTTGATGGGGCAACCTTTAGGGACATCGGCAAAGTAAGAATAAGAGTGATCATAAGTGATGGTGAGGGTCAAGCTCTTGCATCTCTATTAGAACAGATTCCACTGTCTTTATCCTTGGACGTGGTTGAAGCACTGGCAGTTGCTCGGGCCATCTCTTTTGCTCTAGAGATCTGGTGCTCCTTATTCATCCTGAAGGGTGACTCAGAAGTGGTGATTAGAAATCTCAACAAAGATGAGAGCTCACTCTTAGAGATAGGCCATATTTTAGAGTCAACAAAAGCTATGACAGATCCTAATTGTGTATCTTTTTCACATGTTTGCCAAGTTAGGAACTATGTTGCTCGTAACTTAGTTAAACATGCAAGACATGTTAGTGGTTATTCAGTGTGGATGGAGGATGTTCCTCCGCACCTCAATTCTGTACTCTTAGTTGATTTGGGCTAATTCATTTCAATAAAATCATAGTCTTGATTCTAAAAAAAAAAAAAAAAAAAAAAAAACCAATTAACATCACTATTGAACACGTAGTCATAAGTGAATTACAAGTTAGACCAATTTGTGAATCAAAGAAGAATGAATTGCTCGAGTTTTTCAATGACACATGGGGGTCAATAGCCAATTTAGATACAATTGATTGCCAGTTGTGAAATTATTGCATAACAACACGTAGACACGTGTCATCCCAGCATTGATTATTGCAGTTGTCACTTGCCATACAAAAGTCAGACCAATTTGCGAATCAAAGAAGAATGAACTGCTCTTGAGTTTTTCAATGACACATGGGGGGTCAATAACTAGTGGTGGAGCCATATGTATACAGAATTTTTAATTTTTTACAATTTAGGTATATTTTATAAATATTTAAAGGTTATATGGAAAAAAATAGGAGTTCCCCCCCCCCCCCAAAAAGAAAGTATTGATCAAATATTCTAGTAATTTTTCTAAAAAAAAGAGAGTTTAGAGTTAATATACAATTGCAATAGAATGAAATAATTAAGTAGTAAGTTTTGTGAGTAAATAGTGGAAGTGTGGAACTCCTAATTTTTAGCTCAATGTCAAAACCTATTAATGCATTCAAATCATTCAACATTGATAATATATGCAATTTGGTTGAAATTTCCTATTCTCAAGATTTTATCAAGAAAAAAAAAAGCTCATATGAGACTTCAATTATAAAATTATGATTTTGATTTGTCAAAAATAAATAAAGTTTTGCAAACAATTTATGTATTAAAAAGGAAATTATGAATAATTTTGCTATAAAAATAATAATTGATGATGTTTATTACTTGAAGTATTATTGTTAAGCATGATTTTGATGGAAGATACTATATTCATTTTTTTTTCTTTTTTTGTTCTATATATTTGTAATTATACAATGTTTGTATACTTATTAGAGTTTAAGAATATTATAAGTTTCTCACCTCAAAAAAAAAAAAAAAAAAGATTATAAGTTTCTCTTATAAAAAAGATTTTGTGTCTAAGTGTGTATATATAGATATTAAAGTTGATAATTTTGTGCATATGTACATAACTTACTTTAGAATAAGAAAATTAAAAGTTATATTTTCATACACATATATATTATGTGGATATTTTTAGGGAAGTGTCTATTTGTGATTTGAGCTCCGTCATTGTCAATAACCAATTTAGATATAATTGGTTGCCAGTTGTGAAATTATTGCATAACAACACGTAGACACGTGTCATCCCAAGAACGATTATTGCAATTGTCACTTGCCATACAAAACAAAAAAGGAGGAAAACTGGAGATGCGGGGTATCGAACCCCGTACCTCTCGCATGCAAAGCGAGCGCTCTACCATGTGAGCTACATCCCCATATTTTTCTTATTTTCGTTTTTTAAGCATATTTTGTACCTAAAACAATATCACACTCTCATCCCTACTTAAGCCCTACAGCTCTTTGATTCAGTACAACTTGCTGTTTTTCCCGCCATGGAAGCCATGGAAATCGACTCACAGAACATTCTCCAGAGAAAACAAGCTACCTATACCTCCATGGTAACTATCCCTCTTTCCCTTTTACTTACTAATTTCCACTTCTTCTTTATTTTCTCAACACTTGTCACTTTCCCGAGAAACCATGGGATAACTTTTTCTTTTTCTTTTTCAAAAAACTTGTAAATAATTTATGTGATGATGAGGCTGACATTGTTGATTGCAGGATGATACTTTTAAGATTCACAAAGAGACATATAGGGGACAGCAGTACAGTCAAATTTACTTCACTCGTCTCCACTTGATGCGAACACTCCTCTATTCCCTAGCCCCAAATTGGAAACCCCATTTGCCTGGTAATCCTTTTTTTGTTTATTCCAAGTTCGTTTCTTTTTACCCTTTTGCCCATTTTGCTTTTCTGGGTTTTTTTAAATTTCAGTTTAATTATGTTAATTTTCACTTTGGGTTTGGGTTTACATTTGAGTTTGCCATTTTGTCTTCATAATCTTTGTGATTTTTTTTTTCTTCGGGGGGTTTAAGTAGCTGATGTGTTGTGTGTTTAATGTGAATATATGGAATTTGGGTGGGGCTAGTTTGGTTTGGGTTTGATGTATTGGCACATTTGTGGTTGATAATTTGAGATTTTGTAGTTGTAGCCTATGATTTTTTTTTTGGTGTGTGTGTGGATTTTTTTGGTAAATTTCTGTATTTTTTAGAGGGGAATTTGTGATTGAGAAAAAATTGAAGCATTTAAGGTTTTGGGGTGTTATGAAATTCAGGATTTTGACCTAGGAAGTAAGGACATGACATGACATGGAACATGGCAACACGGCAATTCTTAAAAAATTAGGACACGATATGGTGGTGATATGATAATTAATTAATAGAAAATATATAAAATCAAAGGATATATTTTTTTTAAAAAAAATTTATAATAAAAATATTTTTTTCCTCCCAACTCATTGAGGATACACATGCAGAGGTCTTTGGTGTTTTCAGCACGGACGTGGTGAGGATTTTGGAGAGTCAGTGCTTATATTTTGACACCCACCTTTTGCTTGTAGGGTTTCCTTGGCTCACGGTAGCTATATTTTATTGGGTGATAATTTAGTTTGAAGGTTTATTGTTCATTTTGTGGGGGCACATGTTCAGGGCTTAAATTTAGCTTAGTCATTTCAGTTTTTATCACGTAGTCATTTAGTGAATTGAGAACTTGTTGCTTGTGAGGTTTTGACAAGTTACTAATTAGGTAAGATAGAGAGTTCTTTGGACTAATATAGATATGTATTGGGTTTTGCTGGGTTGCAGTTTGCACAATTTTGGAATTGGAAAAAGACAGGGAATGCATCGTTGTCGGAACCCTGTACAAGCACATGAAACTCAAACCTTGCATTCTTGATGAATACTCCAAGGAGGTATTGTAGTTGTCAATGAATGTGTTATATTTTCTTCCATATTTTTTTCCTCTATTTTGGTTTTTATGATTGAGAATGAAGTTTTACAAATAAAAGCTTTTAATTGCAATCTACAGAGATCTGTGACTCCGCTTGTCAAGCCTCATAATTTTATGCATCCAGATGATACGCTAGTTTTAGAAGACGATAGTGGAAGAGTTAAGCTTAGTGGGAGTGTCCTCTTACCATCTATATACGTAACAGGTTTGTATAATGAAAAATATACTATACTAACATAAGAAAATTCATGTCAGGATCAGATGGTAGGTCACTAGTTTGTTTTAAGCTATTGGGGGAAAACCTCAATTTTTGTATGAAAATAATTGCTCAAGCTTATTCATGTGTGGTTTATATCATCTTTAGTTGCAGTAGGGTTGGTTTTCTAGAGCTCTGGTCCATTTTCAGGTGAAGTCAATTTATGTGGGGTTTAACCTATGAATTTGAACTTCCTTTCTCCTAAAAATGCTTCTTATTGCTAGCCTGATGAATGCCAGTTTTATTGAATTTTTCTTTTAAATCATCATCATAATTGGTTTAGGAGTACAATTCATTGGATGGTTATGATCAACCCAGATTTAATGCATATCAACTTCTTAATGCTATTTTCACCTCTTCACTTATTTATGTTTGGAATGAGTAGTGAGTGATCTACTCAGCTATTCTTATATTCTGAAGTTTCTGTAAAATTTGTGCTGCAGTTAGTCTGTCTTGTCTCTTGTTGCCCCTCAGAAATGGAACTTGTAGGACCAAAAGATTTTGAATCATTATCTGTTTAAAGCATGTTTATTTGTATTAACTTACTGCATGTAATAGGTGTTGTTGTTGCTTTGCTTGGAAAGGAAACTGATGCTGGAGATTTCTTGGTCCAAGATGTCCTAGAAGCCGGCCTACCACCCCAGATAGAGCATCCCCTTAAACCAAGTATGATCTGGTCTACCTTCCTCCCTCTTCTTAATTTTTCCACCTTTCAGTAAATTGCCTGTACGAGTGACTTTTTTGTTGGTCAGATGTATTCATGTAATTTTTGGAATAATAACTTCTAACAAATCATGGAACTATTCTGCAATATGTATCAAATGTCAAATTATAGAAATAGGAATTAATATATGTTAATTGTTCATTATATAAAAAAGCTCCACTTAGAAAATCAAATTGAGACCAACAATGAATGAATATTGAATATAAAATCAAACTCCTACATTTAAAAATGATAGCATTGGCTATCAATTAAATTATCTCAGTAGGAAATAAGTTCACACTCACATTAACAGATGAAGTTCTGAATATATATATATATATATATATATGGCAAGAAAACATCTTGTGGAAGTCAAATGCCATCATTTTAACTGATATTTCTAGTCCATTTTGAATTTAACTTCAATATGTGTAAGTTTCTACTTGGAAGTGTAAGTTGGTTTTTTTGCTTGACTTACGTTTTTCTATCTGTTATTCAATCATGTCTGCAGAGTCAGCATATCTTTTCTATAAGCTTTGCCTTGATTTCATTAAATTTGAAATTTGCAGGAGAAGACAAGCATGTTGTTTTTGTATCAGGGTTAAGTGTTGGGGGAAGCACTTCTAATCCTCTTCAGTTTCAGCTTCTTATTGATCATATAACAGGACATTTAGGAGATGAGAAGGTTCTTTTTGTCTTTTCCTTCAGTCTCTTACGTTGGTTTATTTTTTTTGCTTGATTGAGTTACTTGCTTTTTAAGTGCAAACTAATCTAAATGGCTAATTTATAGAACTATGAAATGAACAGGAACAAGGCATTGCAGCAGAAATAGTTCACGTAGTACTTGCTGGGAATTCTGTTGAATTTCCTCGTGGTCTTCTCAATGGACAGGCAATACATTTATTTCATTTTGGTTTCTTCTGTGGATAAGCAGATTCAACATTTTCATTTTCTATAATTCTATTCTATAACACCAATCAAATAATTCTTTTCTATAACGACATATTTCTGTTGTGATTCCTTTTAATAACTATGTTATTTTTCTTTTGATTGTCATAAGCAATATGTGCTAATATATTTGCTTGAACTCATAAGTGATTTCCTTTTATTTATCATTTTTATTGTTTTTGGGAGAAAAATAAACAATGACCTCTTTGTGGGTTTCTCAAGCAGCTATTACCTAACTCATGATCTCTGCTATATCATCAGCCTTTGTGCAAGTTCTGAACAGACTTACTCTTATCTCTCATTGTAAAACTTTCATTCAATGTGCTATTATTGTGAAAATTCACTGGTAAGTCTAGTAAAGCTAAAATTATCTCCTGAGCCCATTTTATGGAGCAGGCACAGGAGATACTTCAGTTTTTGCATCAATTAGAGGAAAATAAAAATTAGATGCCCATATCACATAATAATTTTCAGGATAGCAGATGAGTGTTTGTACCAAGAATAAAAATCTTCTTGAAGAATTGTTTTAGAAATTTTAAGGGACATCTCATGATTTCTCCTTATTCTTTTTCCCTCTCCATCAGTCTGTTTGTTGGTTCATTAAAAGTTGTTGAAGGTTAGGACAGGATCTTTCCTCCCAAGGCCCTACTTTGACATGTACATCCCTGGTTAATGGCCTTTGTATGTCTGTCACTTGTCCATTAGTCTGTTTGTTGCTTAGTTTAGGGCAGGATCTCTCCTCCGAAGGCCCTAGTTCGACATGTTCAACCCCTCATTGCCAATTGGAAGGGCTAGTGTTTTTAAGAGATTTAGTTGAGTTATAGCCTGCAAGAGGTATGTCTTACATCTGAAGTGATAAATTATTGTGCTCCTAATTATAAGTAAAAAAATTATGCAATTTTCTTAGAACTTATTTTGATAAGAGTAGAGAATATATGGTTCCGACGTGCTTTTAATGAATGGGGAGATGGAGTTGGTGGGGGCCTTTACTCATACATTGGAGTCACAGAGTCCTCCTATTGAGGGTGGAGATAAGATGAGGTGGTGTTTGGGGTCGAAGGGGGTTTTTGATATAAAATCCTTTTATGGTGCATTGAGGGGATCAAGCACTATTACATTTCCTTGGAAGAGAATTTGGGGTGTGAAGGCTCCATGTTGTGTGTCGTTTTTTGTTTGGACAGTTCCATGGGGGAGGGTTCTCACAACGGACCATTTGAGGAAAAGGGAATGCACTATTATGGATTGGTGTTGCCTGTGTAAATGTAATGGCGAGAGTGTGGATCATTTGCTTCTACACTGTGGTGAGGTTTTCGGTTATGGAGCTTTGCCCTTAGATCTTTTGGTGTTTTTTGGGTACTACCTAAAAGGGTTATTGACTTGCTAGCCGGTTGGAGGAATTGGTTGGGTAAGCATTCTTCAAATGTTTGGAATTTGGTACCACATTGTGTGATGTGGATTATTTGGAGGGAGAGAAATAATAGCATATTTGAAGATTCGGTTCTTTCTGGGGATAAGCTTTTAGAGTTGTTTGCAACCGCTTTGTTTGATTGGTCTCGTGTGTGGGGTTTTACTCCTTCAAAATCCATTCTACTGTTTTTAGATTCACTTTTTTCTTGTACATGAGTTGTTTTGTTTTCCTTTGTTGCTTTTACATATTTCCTTCATTTACTTCATCTCTTTGATGGAGTAGCTTCTTTTTAATACAAAATTTTCTTACCTATCAAAAAAAAGAAAAAAAAAAAGAGTAGAGAACAGAAAGTCTGGGAGTTCTCAGTTTTGTTTCTTAAAATCTTCAAGAGTGAAATTTATGATCATAAGTCAAGAATCATTAATACACATGACAATAGTCCATTATTGCATTTCCGTTAATGGTGATTTTATTCAAAATATGCAGAATTTGGCTTCAAAGGATCAATCAAGGCTGTCTGAGCCTATTAAAGAGCTAGATATCTTTTTGACACAGGTTAATATCATTAGTTTGCGTGCTAATTTAGCTCCTTTCTGTCCCTTATTGGGAATGAAGATGCTTATATCTTACTATTTCTAGGTTGCTGCTAGTTTGCCTTTAGATATCATGCCCGGATCTGATGACCCAGCTAACTTCTCCTTACCTCAGCAGGTTTGTCCTTGAAAGCATATATACATCATCATCTTCTCCATCATTTGATTTGTTGCTAATGTCTTTTCCTTTCAGCCGTTGAATAGATGCCTTTTCCCTGGGTCTTCAGCTTATAACACTTTTAGGTCTTGTACTAACCCTCATTGTTTTGAGGTTGACAATATCAGGTATAAGATGGTCACAGTATTTATCCCCGCCCCCCCCCCCCCCCCCCAAAAAAAAAAAAAACACATACAGAAAAAAATAAAAAGGAAAGAATAAGACTTTGACAATGTGTGTTCTGGATTTAAGATTTCTTGGAACATCGGGACAGAACATAGATGATCTTGAGAAGTATTCAGAGGCAAAGGATAAACTTGAATTCATGGAAAGGACATTAAAGTGGAGGCATTTGGCACCGACAACACCTAATACTCTTGGTATATCTATAATACTTGACATCAATCTGATTTCTTTTCTTCTGTTAACTCTGTTGCTTGGCTCTGAAAATTTCTTAGAGGCTTAGCAGCTGACTAATTTGATATTAGAAAAAATTATTCATAGAAGAAATTGGGAGAGTTTGAGTAAATTTGAAAAATATAATTTTTCATGAAGTTGTGTTTCTCTTCTGTTTATGTAGTTAAGTTAATATTCATGTTGTTACTATCTTCCAGGGTGTTATCCTTTTGTGGACAGGGATCCTTTCTTCATTGATAGCTGTCCTCATGTTTACTTTGTTGGTAATCAGGATAAATACAAAACTGACTTAATAAAGGGTACTTTCTTCTTAACTTGCAAATCTCAATTAAATCATCACTATTTAATAACATGTTACTTTTTAAGCCCTCCCAGGGAAATAAAAAAATTTCATTAGATGACGACTTTGATGATAACTTTTGAGTGCAGGGTCAGAAGGGCAGTTGGTGAGACTCATATGCATTCCTAAATTCTGTGATACAGGAGTTGCTGTTGTGGTGAGCTTTTAAACTTGTTGAAAGCTTTAAATATAATCTTTTAATCATATCAGGGTGGCACTAAAGAATAAGCTTTAAACATGTTAAACTTGCACGAGGGTGCATGTGCTTTTATGTCATCTCCCATAATCAACCAATGCCTTCAATCCCTTCTATAATCTGAGGTAAAAACAGTCAAAAGAAAAGAGAAATGGAACTTGTGCTTGATGTTTGTTGAGTCGGTGGCTTGATTAGTCAAGCAATATTGCCAATTACAATAAGCAATGGAAAACTGACTATGCCTTCTTAGATTGGCTTAAGGATTTCACTTCTTGCGTGTCACGTAATTTGGCTTGGAATAGAAGAATTCTATTCCAATTTGGACTCGGTGAAGGGTAGCCACCAAGTTGGTTTTTTCTACTATATATATATATATATATATATCTGTGGTCTTGCTAAAGATTAATTATCGAGAGCCGAATAGGTGAGAAAGAGTAGCTGCACAATAGACTTATCAGATACAAAAGGGTATTCTTTATTCTTTATGAGAGAGAGCCAAGGGTGAATCTGGGGTAAGAGTGCATGTGTGCTACTATTGTAATCTTCTTATTTTCTAGTGGGATTTTCTTTGTCGTTGCTTGTGGATGTAGGCATATTGCCGAACCATGTAAATTCTTTGTGTCTAAATTTCTTCTCTCTTCTTTAATCTTGCGTAAATGGTTTATTTTCACAACAGTCAATCCATTTTGAAAGATGGAAGCCTTCTAATAGTTCAAACTATGAGCTAGGTGTGTAATAACTAATTGTCACACATCTATGGTCCTTGGACTGAGCCTATGTTACGCTTATAAAATTGCTTAAAGAAGATGACTGATTAATTGATGTGATTTCATATTATGTGTTACACTATAAAGTATAGATTTCATACTCTCCATAAAATACAACATGTTTAATCAATATTCTTAGCGTGTCAAATGTCAATAAATCTATGGTAATTATAAAAAAAAAGTTGGGAAATAGAAGATTTTCTTTTCTTTTTACAGTTCTGCTTTGAAGTTTATATGGTAATATTGTGGATACATCCTTACAGAAAAATATTCATGGATACATGCTTACATTAATATTTTTTTTCCCATTTTGCAGCTAAACTTGAGAAATCTTGAATGCCATACTCTCAGTTTTGGGACTGAATTCAGCTCATAACATGATGGTAAGAAATTCTGCTGGTATTCAGAGCTCTAGATTTAAAGTTTAACTTCGGCTTATTCTCATAATTATGAATAATGTTGTAGTAATAGTGAATAAATATTGAAAGAGATTCAGTCATGACACTGCCACCCTTCATGTCACCAGGTTTCTTTTAATATCATGGTTTGATTGAAAATGTCACAAGTAACCTAATAAAGAGCATCAAAGCATCGTGGCTACTTATTTAATGATGATGATGATATAAAGCAATTATTATTTTTTTTTTATCAATTTTTAAAGTTTGACATGTAACTGAAGGTAGCTGACTATAATTAGTTGAGACTTGTAACATTGCAGATGAGAGGAGATGCTACAAGCATAAAATGTACTGTATGCCCATGCAGGTTTGTGCTTGTCTCATTTTTTGTTTTCAAAGGATATATATATATTATTGTTGATGAGAAACTCAAGAAGAAAGAAAACTTAATCAGGGCGTTTTCTTTGTGAAAACTGATTAGTCTTATATAATATATTCATGCATACATACAAGATGATAACAACAACAATCAAGTCTTAGTCTCAGAAATCAGAATTATAGGGTTGGCTATGGATCACCAACAGTTATTCAAGGTTGGCCACATGTACTTTGTTATAGATTTATAAGGTTTCCACCAACCAAAGTCATATTTTGTTACTTTCTCAATTGACATGTCCTTTTTTACTCTTTTTGCTAATGTAATTTTTGGTCTTCCTCTACTTTTTTCATTCTGTCACTTTGAATCGATTCACTCTTTCTCATTGGAGCATTAATTGCTCTCCTTTGAACATGACCATCTCTCTCCCTCATCTTTTCATCAATAAGGGCCACCTATATTTTTAAGCTATGTCCTCATTTCGAATCCTATTTTTTCATGTATATCCATCTTAACATTCTCATTTCAATTATACTCATTTTTTTTGAATATGTTGCATATTAAAAACCCAACATTTAGTACTACTGAGCATAACTGGTCTTATAGTAATCTTTATAAAAAATTTCAATTTAACTTAATAGGTATTCTATGATCACAAGATAATCCTAGTGCACATCTCCACTTTATCTACCCTGCTCTTATCCTATGATTCTCATACTCTTCAATCTCTAAATATTTATGAATTATTGATCCAAGATATCAAAACTCTTGCTCTTGAGTATCTTTTGACCATCGAGTCTTACCACCCCTCTAGCTTTGTTTCTACTTTTATTAAATTTATATTTCATGTGCTTTGTTTTAGTTCTACTTAATAGAAAGCCTTTAGATTCTAGAGAATCTTTTCAAATTTAGCTTGACATTAACTCCATTTATAGTTTCACCTACTAAAACAATATCACGATATCATCTGCAAAAAAATATATAACAAGGGATTTTCCTTTTAATCAATTTAATGAGCTCATCCATCACTAGTGCAAAGAGATATGGACTTAATGCCAATCTGTGAGTCAAATCTATAGCGATAGGAAACTCACTTGTAATGAATTTTCTTGTTCTCACATTAGTTACAACTTACATATCCTTAATCAACTTAATATACGATAAATGAACTTCTTTCTTTTCCAAAATCCACCATATAGCCTTTAGGGACACTATCATATCCTTTTTCTAGGTCAAAGCCAATATCTTTATAGGCCTTTCTTTAATTTTCCATTAGACGTTTAAGTAAAGAAAAGAGCTTCACAGTAGATTGTCTTGGCATAAAACCTAATTGATTCTCCAATATGGTTATTTCATGTCTTAACTTATTTTCAATCATTCTCTTTCAAAGTTTCATAATGTGACTCATAAGTTTAATTCCAAGGTAATATGTACAGTTTTGAATATCCCCACTGTTCATGTTAATAGATATTAAAGTACTTCTCCCCGACTCATTAGGTATTTTGTTAACACTTAAGATCTTATTGAAAAGGTTGGTCAACCAGCACACACCCACATCATCCAAGAACTTCCAAACTTCAATGGGGATTTCACTCAGCCCCATAGCTTTCCCATTTTCATCCTCTTTAATGCATCGTTTTCCTCAGTCATCCTAATTCTTCAAACAAATCTATGGTTTCTATCATCCATTGGGTTACACACTCCAATCTTTTATATCATTTCCTTTAAAAAGTTTATTAAAATAACTTGTCCATCTCTCTTTAAAGTTTAATATGCTCTTATTTACTTGTTTTCATTTCCCTTGTCTTGTCTTAGCAAGTTTAGAAATATCCTTTTAGCCCTCCTCTGTCCCCAACTTGCTATATAATTTATCATAAGCCTTACCTATCAAAAATAAAATAAAATTTATCATAAGCCTTACATTTAGTTTCTTAGACAACCCTCTTTGCTTCCATCTTCGCTACTATATAATTTTTAAAAGCAACATTGTGTCTACATCTAGGTAGCTTCTATATTTCTCTCTTTAATCTAATTGCTGCCTGTACCACTTTATACCACCATCAAGTCTCCTTAGTTGGTCGCCCACATCCTTTAGATTCTCTAAGTATGTCTTTTAGTCACTTTTTAAATACAATTAGCCATTTCATTCCACATCTGATCAACATCTTCTAATAAATTCCACTTGCCTTCTTTGATCATTTTATCTTTAAACACACCCTTTCCACACCCCCCCCCCCCCCCCTCTTCAAACCCCACCACCTAATCTTTGGGTTTCTTTCTTTAATACCTCTTCTTCACCATCTTGTAATACCAATATCTATTACCACCATTTGTTGAGTGTTTATGCTCTATCCTAGTATCAGCTTACAATCTTTACAACATCTACTATCTGCTTTTCAAGTAAAAATAAAATCTATTTGACTTACATTTTTCCTCCCAAAATTTTTGCTTAATAGATTCTTCCAATCCTATTTGAGGAGCATGTACACTAATTATGTTAATTGTTGATTCACGTAGGACAGAATTTACCTTTACTTTTTCCTTCCTTTTACAAAATTATATATACATACACACACATACATATATATATATTTATTTATTTTACTTTTTCCATATTCCTATTAGACATTTCTAGAGAACAATATGGATCCAAACAATTCCTTTGAATTGAGTATGTAATGAAGTCTAAGGAATATGGCCATTTTGTTTCTTTTGTAAATCTGTCATGGTATTTCACTGTCAAGTAGCCCATGTGAATTTTCTGGTATCTTAAAATTTAAACATTTGGTTCTTTGAGCCTAGAATAAGAACATCTTGGCTTCTATTTTGGTGTTTCTTCTTTCAATAAACTCCTTTGAATTTCCTCAGCGAAAGAATAAAAGAACTTTAATTTGTTAATATATTTCCATGGAAAGAAATAATCTGCAGATCTGAAAATGTTTTGCAAGTTGTTTACACTCTTTAGTCTCTACCTCACTGGTTATGACAAGTTAAGTTCTGATTGCAACCTTGTTTGTAGAATCCTGGCAGAGAAAATCAACGAGATGGATCTCTGAAGTTCAAGCCTGAACAGAGTTTTCTCCCCCTTTCCTAATTTTATTTGAGTTATCATCTGTAAAGTATTATTGTCGAATTTCCTTTAATGTACCATTGTTGTAACTTGTAACGTAGGATACAATGATGCTTTTTGCCAGCCAATATTGATGATATTGATTAAATGACTGATATGATATTTCATGATTAAAGAAGTTTTCCCCCTTCTAGACCATAAATAAAGCAGTGGACTCTCTTAAATTTCTGTTGATTCTCCTCCATCTGCGAATATTTTCTGTGAATAAAATCGCATAAATTGATCCATTAGCAAGTGGCCTCATGTTTTAGCTAATTTTACTCAAATCAGTCTGTCACTTGTAATGGAATTCAAGATTCATATTCGTATTGCCAATGGGAAACAAAAAAGTTTGGACCAGCTTAAATCTAGCAAAGAGATTGGGATCTTTTTTTTTGGAGAAAAGAATGAAATTATACAAAGTGAGTTCTACGAATATGAATACTTTTACGTGTATTAAATTGAATTATACTTTACGTGTGTCCAACTTCAGTTCTTATCATATAATTAAAAAAAAAAAAAAAAGCACTCCAACTTCCGATCATAAAGTACTAAGGGATTTATTAATGTGTACCTTTAGGACATATATTAATAAACCATTTTAAGAAATTTTTTATGAAAAAACAAAAAAGTAATTCATTCTTTTTACAGTTTATTTAATTTCACATAAAAATGTACATATTAACCGGACCCAAGTATTAAATCTTGTTTTGAAAACATGATTGACTCTATAAAGTATCTAATTATAAAATGGTAAAAATACAATTTCACAATTTTGTTTGAAATCATGTCAATTGCATGTTTCGTATAAACAGTCTATAACTATCATCATCAGCAAAAGTTGGAATTAGATGCAACTTTGATACCACAGTCACAGTGCCACCAGCACCAGGAAGCACCAACATTTGTCAGCAAAGAATGTGGGGGGCGCGCCTTTGCCGTTCTTAACAATTATGGAATATTTGTAGTATTGTTATTAAATTATTAATTAATGGCCCATCCACCAGTACACTGTATATATTACATGCCTAACAATTATTGAACTCTTAAAAATCCCTTTGGTCTTCCCAACGGCTATATTTTCCGCTTTCATTATTCAAATCATTAACGTACCCCAACGGTCCATTTTCCACATAATAAGACACAAACCCAACATTATAATCAATAAATCTCACCCCCCAATATATTTTGCATTTTCACTATCATCACTCATCACCTCTCTCCCTAAACTCAACCGGTCATTTCTCTCACTTTTTCTATAATGGACTCTGCTAGCTCTGCTACAGTTCAACATGTTAACAAGAAGTCTTCCGATGAATTACTTAAAAAGTTTGCTGAAATGGGTTCGGATTCGGGTGATGAGGCCCCAGCGAGAAAAGAGTTAAGGGTGTTGAAACGCCGGAAAAGGGGTAGGATAATAAGAGAAGGTGGTCAATGTGAGAGCCCATCTAATAGTACTAGCTTAGTGGAAAGGAGGTCTCTTCTTCCTCTAGTGCCAACAAGGAGGTCAGAATTGCTTCGGCAACTTGGGATTGGGAGGACAAAGCTGAGGGCAAGGGATATCAAGAACAAGTCCCTCTTGGGAACCATTGAGAAGGTTAGATTATTATCTTTGGTCTTTAACTAAAACGATACTATTACTCTCTCTTTTTTTTTTTTTTTTGATTTGGATACTATTACTCTTAATTTGTGTTAATTTAGGATTTGAGCACGTCACTTTCTTGGCAATGTAGGACTTAAGTTTTTAGTGATGCCATTTGTTGATATTCTATAAATTGATTGGAAGGAAAGGAAACACAATGATTTCAAATGCTAATAAAAAACTCAATGTGTTTACAATGCAATGAAATTGATCAAAGAATATAGAATTGTCTGGTTAATCAATATAAAACCATCTAGAATTCAATAACTTGATTAGATGTTTGGCTTTTGCGGTCAAGTCAATGTCCAAAATTCAACCCTATTTTGAAGCTTTTAGGAAACACATACCTCATTGTGTAGTTCACTATATAGCCATTTGGATCTTCTTTAAGAATATGCTTAAGATGATCCTGATTCCTGTCCTGCTTGTCATTGTTGTTGCATCAATTTGATCATGTCCTAAATCTAAAGAGACAAAAGTCTATTCTCTAAATAAAAATAATTATGTCAAGTTAGGTTAATACCTGTAGCATTATCATCCATTAACCTTTTCTGTATGGTCATATAAAATTCTGTGATGCTATCCCTAGTCCACAGTCCACACCATATTTGTCGGAGGATGAGGAGGTTGGAATTGTGTCTTCTTTCTCCTCCTTGCTGTTGAGAATTTTAAATCTTGAGAGAGTTTCAATTCATATGAATTCAAAATCCAAAAAAAATTGATATTTATATTGCTCAATCATCAATGTATTTAGAATTTAAATTTATACTATAACACTATGTTTTTAAATATAAGAATTCTAATGTGTTACATTACAAGCTCCATACTCATTTGATGACTAAAGAATTAATAATTTGACTATTATTAATATTTTTTAAATAACAAAAGATATCTGTGAATTTTTTTTTTTTTGAGAAACAAAATCGTGGTGTAACATTTGTCCCCAGTATTGTTCACAAAATAAATAAATAAATAAATTGTTTGCAAGATAAATACTCATTTAGTAACTTAAGAATTAATAAATTTTGAGCATTATTAATAGTTTCTACATGACAAAAATATTCTTAAAACTGATAAACATTTTTTTTTTATTTGGTACGTTTGGTACGCTGTAATAGCTCTTGTAATGGAATAATTATTCATGTGTAATATCAATTCAGTCATTTGATTGCATCTTTATTACATGGATTAGTTATTACATTGGAATAATTATTCTTTAAATTAAAGAATAGTCCTTAGTGCATATAATAGCTTTCCATATGTAACAACCAAACTTATGAATAGTAATAGTTATTCCATTACAATGTCTTCTATTCCTAGTAATAAAGATTACTATTCCTAATGTAATCTACATTCAGTGTACCAAACATATCCTTGGGGTAAAAAATAAACAGTCTTCCCCTAAAGTAGATTAATAATACTTACATATACAAAATGTGTGAAAATTAACGTTTATATTTGCTTTGTAAAAAGTGAGAATTAGATGTTCATAAAATCATAATTCTAGATAATTTTTCAAATCAACAATCAAGTTTTCATGAAAACAGCTTCTCAAAAAAAAAAAAAAAAAAAAAAAAAAAAGGTTTTCATGAAAACAAAAATATAAAAAGAGCAAAAGTCCTTGCGGCATGGGGCATTGGTATACACTATACATGTTCGTTTGGTTTGCATTTTGGATTCACGTGTCTGCGTCTGCGTCTGGCTTTTTTTTTTCTTTTTCTATTTTTGACCAGTGTCTCTTGCACTGTTCATGTATTAAGGCAAATGCACAGTGTTTTGTGAGTGTGAACAGTAACCAAAAATTATTTTTTTATTGTTTTCAGCAAAATAAGCATATTCAAATGCACACGTAGTCCTCTTTTACGTAAAGTCTAAAAAAGTCTTACCTTACACAAGATTCCCCTTTTCTAGGGGAATTCGTGAGAGTTGGTAATACTGTAATAGGCAATGCTATCCTCAAATTTTTTTTTTTTTTTTTGAGAAAAAAATGCTATCCTCAATTTAGAGAGTCTAAAAAAGTCTTACCTATTACCTATTACACAAGATTTCCCTTTTCTAGGGGAATTCGTGAGAGTTGGTAATACCGTAATAGGCAATGCTGTCCTCAATTTAGAGAGGCCAAATCTTGGTCTAAGAACATTTTTCAATCAATAATAAAGTATTGCATCAAGTGTATACAAAACTTGTCTAAAATTGGTTCCAGTCTAAGTTTAGAGTTTGGTCCAATCTTAGATTGTTACCCAACCAAACATGGTTCTCTATTTATTTTTGCTAAGAGCTTGTGAATTCATGGTATCACTATAACTGCAAGTCCTTTTTTATTTTTTATTTTTTTTAATAATTTTTAATTTTTATTATATATATATATATATATAATTTTGAGACTAAATATAACTAGTAACTACAAGTCTGCAACTGCTAATATCAGTAATGGTTCAAATCTTAATTATATAAAATGTCACTGTTGTTACTTACCATATATATATATAATTTTGAGACTAAATATAACTAGTAACTACAAGTCTGCAACTGCTAATATCAGTAATGGTTCAAATCTTAATTATATAAAATGTCACTGTTGTTACTTACCAAAAATAGATGTTACAATCATTGTGTACCCTTAGAATAATGATCACTTTACAAGTATAAGTGCTTGTGGAGTGTGAGGGTAAATGGTCGGAGTTCAATTTAGGAGGAAGTTTCATACAGATATACATTTAAATTAAATTATAGTAGAATTTCTATTTTTTATTTTAAAAAAAATGTTACTATTTTTGTAGCCTATACTTCCTATTTCTTCTTTCTAATGAGTTATATATGTGCTAATTTTGCAGACATGGCGTAAAACTGTAGAAGGGGCTTCAAAAGTATTTATAGAGAAGCATTACAACCGGCACAAGCGTTTAATAAATGACACTGTCTAGCTTCAACTCTCTCTCTCTCTCTCTCATATAAAGCTTTTTTTAATGTGGCCTTAATGCCATGGATGGGAAGGGGAAATTCTTAGCCGTCGTATATTGGCATTAAATTTACACTAGTTTTTTTTTTTAGAGGAAATTTACACTAGTTGTTCTTATTATAAGTATTTCATTTCATATATAAGAAATAAATTAAGATCAATTTAATTAATTAATTGCATATTCTAAGCAATCTCTCTCTCTCTCTCTCTCTCTGAGGAGAAATTAAAAAAGAGCATCTATAAAATAGCCCAAAAGTCAAATTGTCCACGAATTGGGATGAATCATACATAATTGCACGGTGGAAAGATTTGGAGAATCATGCAAGCAATTCACAAATTAAGTGGTTTTGGCGTGGAAGCCAAAAGCAATTCAAACTCACAAACTCATAAAAATATACGAGGAAATATGAACCAATGCACAAGTCACGTGTAGAAAATATACACGTCTATACATATCCTGATTTCACGTTTTTAGATCAATTCTAGGGGCTAGTCAACTAGAAAAGGCCCTATATCTATCAAAAAAGAAAAAAAAAAGAAAAAAAAGAAAAAGAAAAGGCCCTATAAAGTGATTTTTTTTTATTGAAAAAATAATGTCTAGTAGCAAGGATGAAAAGAGATTTTGATTCTTATAAAGCTCTTTTGTGACCTTTAAAAAAACCAAAATTTTAAACTAAAAGAAAAAAAAGTTTTACCATTTATTAATTATTATCCATGCTTATAAATTCACAGTTTTTAAAGCTTGCTCAATACTAACGAATTGTAAAAATTCTATTACTAAAATCTTCAGCTAAAACTTCTTACAATAATACTAAACATACACTAAGTAGTGGAAACATATTTTTCTCCATATTCTCACTCGAAATGGATTTCTGCTTAGAATTTCAAAATGCATATAGGCAGGAGGGTCCAATCTTGAAATTAAAAAGATTTTTTTTGCTACCTAAGCAAGACTTTTTTCTCTCTTTTCCACTTTTTGGTGCATATCCACGAAGCACATCCTAAACAAGATAAAAGATAAAGTGATTATGTTTCACAAAAAAAATTTGAAAGAATGATAAATTATATTTGTTTTGATTTGAAAAGCAGATAGGAAACTGAAAGTATATGAAAACATTAACACATGGTTGAAAATTGACATATAGATGTACTAAGCATTATCGAGGAACACCATTCCTCAAACTTTCCAGAAATGTCTATTAGATACTATTGAAAACTAGTCCATTTGTTATGATTACAGGAAGATGATGATTTAGAGTTATTTAGATTGAGATACCTCCATCATAAGAGTGTTCTGAAATTCTTATTCATGATAAATAATGGATTAGATTTTACAACAACACTAATACAAATATTGACTATCATCATCTTAGTTTTTATTATTTATAATCATTGATGATGTGGAAAGTCCAATCCGCTCATTTCAAAATATATAAATATGATTTTAAAATCTCCATACATGATTAAGAAAGTCTAAGAACACAATAAAATGTCACAACATTTTCATAATTGAGTTGATGGGTTGGTCCCTATATAGTAATATTTTTTTTTTTTTTGATCTTTAATGGATTGATAGCTTAATTGTTACAAAAATGTTGTGAAATTTTATTGTTCCTAAGACAAAATTTAAATGGATTTATGGTAAAGAAACTGGATAGCAATAAAATCCAATACATAATATATGGATGATGTGTGGGGACATAATTTAAAGGGTTGGCAACAACAAATTTTTAATGCTAACTGTACCATTGGTAGCCCTTGAGGATTAGATTAGATAATGTAGGTAAACTGAATAGTGAATACAATAACAAGCTTGTGATATACAAAAGTAGGCAAGGCTTTTACTTCACGGGTCGCATGTGTGTTTGCTGCCCCTTTTGTTAGGGAGGAAAACAACATGCCTCTAACTCTAACAACACAACTACTAATCCTGCTTTTTAATTCATAGGAAAAAAGGTGTGTAATTGATAAGCCGCACCTACTCCATCACACGCGTCCTATACCCTCTCATCAAATACAATTTCTATTGATTTTTTTTTTTCCTTAAAGATAGAATTTCAACTAAGGGTGTCTGTTTTATGATGATTGCTCATTATTAGCATATCAATGTATCAATTAGTTTTTAGTCTAGACGTAATTTAAGCCCCAAAAATATTATTGGATTACAAGAAATTTTTCCAGTTGAGTTAACTGGAATTCACAATTTATATTGACTTAAAAAGAAATTTTTATAGCTACTAGTATTCATATAGCACATGTTGCACAACATGAATTGCAATATGTAAAAGAACTGTAAATGCAAAATTGCATTTCAATGACTAAAGTATATTTTTCTCCCTTAATGATTAAAAAAATAAAACTTTTCTCCCTTAAAATTTAGGTTAATTTTTATTTTGACCGATTACATTTTAAAATTTTCATTTTAATTCTTCTTTTGATTATGTTTTTATATCGTTCGTGCTATATCTATTAATAATTAGACCGTTAAGTATCCTTTATGTTTAACAATTTTATAAAAATATTGTAGAATGCAAGAATTTTATTATTGTAAGCATAAAAACATTTTTTAGACTATTAGATTACTAATGAGTATAGATGGCAATGATGAATGTTAATATAAAAATATAATCAAACATGAGCTAAAGCGAAAATTTTGAAACATAGACTATCAAAATAAAAACAAGGCTAAAGTGCAAACTATACCTCTAACGTTTGGGAGTCTTTGAATTTACACTCTGAAGTTCCAAAATTTGGATTTTCCTCCTTTAAATGATATTTTGTTTGGATCAGCAGCCTTTTCATTCATATTTTTTTGTTATGTGTAACATAAACTTGTTACATATATTTAATTTGTCCAATAAAATAATGACATATCATTTTCATTATGCCGTGTGGCATCATTTTATTGAATGAATTAAATACATGTTGAAAGATTTTTGTGGCATTTAATAAAAAATATAGATAGAAAATGCTAATGTACGCAGAATATAACTTTAGAAGGTAAAATTCAAATTCTTAAATTTTAGAGTATAAAATCTAATCCCAAAATTTAGAGGTGTAGTTTGTATTTTAGCCTAAAAATAACTTCAAAATTTAAGAGCCAAAAGCTACTTTTAGTTCATTTAAATTTCAAATTAAAATTATTTAATTTTTATATACTTTTAAATAAAATTATTCATTGGGGTAGTGACAAAAAAGGGGTCCATAGCTCAGTGGTAGAGCATTTGACTGCAGATCAAGAGGTCACCGGTTCGAACCCGGTTGGGCCCTTATACTTTTTTATTTTTTCTATCCTTATATCTACTCCTAAATCTGACCCACTGAAATATAGCGGGTCCCAGATCCAGGACACACTAATAATGGCAAAATGTGTAATTAATTAACGCGGACATGCCCATTTTTAATTACTAAAAGCACACGGTTTCGTCAACTTTCCCTTCCTTTCTCTCCTCACTACTCTTCTTTTCTTTTCTTCCTTACATCTCTCTCTCTGTAAAAACTGTAAAACCTCTCTCTCTCTCTAAAATCTGAAAACGCAGAGAAATTCCCACTTTCCCTCTCACACTACAGAAACACAAACACGCACTCTCTCTCTCTCTCTCTCTCTGTCACTTCAGTGTTCACTCTAGTCCAAACTCTCACATTTTCTTTCAGTCTTTCTTTCTCTGATCAAAATTTGCAATCTTTAATCTGAACCCACTTCCATATTCCAAACCAAGAAACCAAAAACACTAAAAAGAAAACTTTTTTTTTGGGGTCTTTCTCTGCTTTCTTTCAAAACTTGAAATCGAACTACAGTTTGGGAAATGAGGGATGTTGTCGTGGTTGGCAAGGATGGCTTGGGCGTGTTGGAAACCAGTAAGGAGATATGCCCGTATGAGCAAGGATAATAATAGCAGCAACAGAACTAGCAATGATGGCGATGATTTCGATTCTTCACTCGCTGACTCGCTTCTTTGGTGCCGTGACCTTCACAAACACTCTTTAGGTGAATACTCTTTCGCTATTGTTCAAGCCAATGAGGTTATTGAAGATCAGAGCCAAGTTGAGACCGCTCCTAATGCCACCTTTGTTGGCGTTTATGATGGCCATGGTGGCCCTGATGCCTCTCGTTATATCTGTGACCATCTCTTTCTTCATCTAGTTAGTGAGTCTTTGATCCTCTTCGCTCTTTTTATTATACTTCAGCTTTTGTTGTAGGTCAAATGGGTTTTAATGGTTTTTTTAGTACTAGTTTTTACTAAAAACCAATTTATACTACTTGTTATGATGAATTTCCATGTGGGTCTTTGCTTGTCTTGCTTCTAAGAGAGACTCAGTTTTGTGATTGTGAAAAAGGGTTTCTTTTATTCTTTTTTTGGGTTGATAATTCAGTTATTGTAATTGGGTTTTCTGTTTTGCTAAATTAGGATGATCTATCTTGTTTTTTGTTGTAGATTTGTAGCAGTGTATTAGGGGTGTTTTGTATATAATTCTGAGACCCTATGCTGATTGGTCCACAGAGACAAAAATGTAGTTCAATCTGAAGTTTTATTAAGATTTCTTGAAGTGACTATAGGCAGATTTGGAAGATAGGATTGTGGTTTTAGGCCTAAATTTCATATTATGTGCAAGCTAACACACTTTTTTACTTGGAAAAGTAAAGAGAATGCTAAAAATTGTGAAGTAAGAAGTGCCGATGAGTTCTTGTTTAAATGAATTGACACCTGCTTCTCTTATAAGAGTAAGGTGGAGGGCAAGGTTGTAGGTTAAACTGCATGGTGTGTGTGTAACTTAACCATAAAAAAAAAAAGTTGAAGCAAGAAGCTGTTTTCATTTCTTGTGATTGTTTCTTTTCACTTTGTCAGTATAAAGGAGAACCAAAAGCAACTGGACGAGATGAAAAATGATAATGTTTATCACTCACATTATTTTATCTTGTCATTCTTAATGAGAGTAAATTTGGATGTTTTGTGTCTTTTTCTCATCCAGTTTTTCAGCCTGACATTGCGTATCTCTCTGTAAGATTTTATCGAGGTTTTTTTCTGTTATCAAAAGCTTAGATATAATTTCTTATTTGAAAATCATAACAGGTTGTTTGGAATAGAAAGATGGTATTGCATTTTGCTCTTCCCTGAGGTTTCTACCTTCTTGACGTTAGCATATCTAACAGAGGCATGGAGCTTGTGTTCATATTTGTTTGACTATAAGATTTGGATTTATTTATTTATTTTTTTTACAAGAAAATTGTTACAAGTTGGGGATGGAGGATTTGAACCCAGGTTTCCCTGTGGATGGAGACCAGTCAATGCCACTGAGTTACAAGGCTTTCAGCTAGGATCTTGATTGATGTGGTTTTACAAAGTTGTATTTGCAAGATTTTCATTTTTCGTTGGTATATCTGAACTAATGATAGTAACCACCACTCCACCTGGTATTACTTCAACACATTATGGAATTCACTTTAACTCAATAGAAATGTTTTCAAAATTGCGTCCCTGTGTTCTCTATCTGAAACCTTAGATCGCATCAAATGTACATTCTATCATATTTTCTGCTTGTCACCCTTTGTTTCTTTATTGATTTTAGGTAGTTCTGAATGTTTAGTGGTGAATCTGATTTATTGTTTTACAGGGCATGCTAGAGAAAATGGAACCATATCTGAAGATGTACTTAGGAGTGCTTTTTCAGCAACTGAGGAGGGATTTCTTACTCTTGTTCGTAGGTCCTGGGGAATAAAACCACTGATTGCAGCAATTGGGTCTTGTTGCCTGGTTGGGGTCATCTGGAGGGGAACATTATATGTTGCTAATTTGGGTGATTCTCGAGCTGTTATTGGTTCTGTAGGTAGAAATAATGAGATAATTGCTGAGCAGTTGACCAGAGATCACAATGCAAGTATGGAGGAGGTTAGACAAGAACTCATGTCCAGGCATCCTGATGATTCACATATTGTAGTCATGAAGCATGGAGTTTGGCGTATCAAAGGCATCATACAGGTGTGCTCTTGTTTTAGTTTTCTCCTCCTTATGTAAATTCTTTTTGCCTTAATCAATTTACATTAATTGTTGTTTTTTAAGATATTATTTTGAAAGGATTCATGTTTTTCTAAATTACTGCAATTATATATTTTTTAAGGCAGTTTTTTTCCCAATCGCTTTGGCAAACTGTTTGCATTCTTAATATTGTAGTTGTTTACCACTCATGCACATGACCCTATAACATGCGTGTATGTGCATGTGGATGGACATTAATACTCACATCCACAAAACCAAGCCTTAACATTGACTCTTGTGTCACATGCATGAGAGTTCCCAGCACAATAATTATGCCATTCCCTTTAAGAAATAAACTGTAATCATGTAGTTATACTTGTGTTTTAGCTTCACAACATGAAATTGCACTCAGGATTTATTCCATTTGGGGTGAAAATTTTATTTGTTTATTTATTTGAAAGGTTGTATTCAGATTTTATGAAAACCATATTGACACTATAGCGAGGGACGTTCATCAGTTAATGTAAATGTCAAATTGAACTAGGCTTACAGGAAAATCTTTTCTACCATATTATAGTATTTCTAGATTCTATGGATTTCAGAAAGGCTATTATTAGGTTTTATTGCTATCATTATTTTTTTTAATGACAAATAATTTCTCTTTTATGGCTCTATATTACCATGACACTTGGTCATACATGGATGGTTTTTTTAGATTTTCCAAATCCTGAGCTTATTCCAAATAGATTCTGTGGTTATTGGAGCCATCAGTTGAGTATATGACACTACAGGGTTTTGTTGGACTCGGTTGACTCTTGTGCCCCATAACATCTCTCTACTCCCCATTTAAGATTCCTTTTTTTTTTTTCTTTGTTTTAAATATGATGCAAGCTATGTGACATCTGGTGCTAATATTCACTTGTATGCATAAAGAGAATTTGTACAATTTCTTAGATTGGTGGTCATTTGTCAGCTGTTTGACTGCAATTTTGACCAGTGACAATTACTATGCTTGTAACTATTCAACTTGTTTCATCCCTTGCATTGGTATCAGGTATCTAGATCTATAGGTGATGCATACTTGAAAAGGCCAGAGTTTTGTCTTGATCCTTCATTTCCAAAATTCCACCTTCAAGAACCCATCCGTCGACCTGTGCTGACAGCAGAACCATCTATATGTGCTAGAGTTTTACAACCCAAAGATAAATTTATCATATTCGCATCTGACGGGCTTTGGGAACACATGACAAATCAGGAAGCTGCTGAGATTGTGCATAATAACCCAAGACAAGTATGCTCTATCTTCTAACGTACCTCTTTTATTATATTTTGCTCTTTTATCTGTGAAAGACTTATAAATTTGTTCTTACTTTATCCTGAATTATCAGGGAATTGCAAGAAGACTTCTCAAATCAGCTTTAAATGTAGCAGCTAGGAAAAGGGAGATGAGATATGATGACCTTAAGAAGGTTGAAAAGGGGATCAGGCGGTTCTTTCATGATGATATTACAGTTGTCGTTATCTTTATAGACCATGAGTTGCTGAGTAAAACGCAATCTGTACCAGAGATGTCAGTAAGAGGGTTCATGGATACAGTTGGACCATCAAATTTCAGTGTTCTTCAAGGAATGACATGAATGTCAGGTCCTTTATCTTAAATAAGTACCCGATAACTGCAATGGCTTGGTCTGGTATAAGAAGACAGGTTCAGATCATTTTAACATTTTTTGCTACATCTCATTGTTGATTCTTTCAGCCTTCATTTTCTCCTTTCCAAGTTTTTTACGGCAAAGTTTGAAACTGATTAATCCTTACAAGGAAAGCTTTTTTGGGGTTCTATGTTGGGAGTCTGTATACACTCAAACGTTGTGCAATTGTACAATTTGTTTGAATAAATTTTTCCTTCTTGAACATATCTTAATTAAGTTTTGTAGATGTTGTTGGGCTACCCTTTTATATTTTTCAGCATAATAGTAGATCAGTGTGTCATGATTCTGGGTGAACCAAGGATGTATCTGTGAAATTGATAATAGGCAAGTTACATTTTGTAATCCTTAAGCTTTGGTTATCTTCAATCTGCTTCCTACTGTTTAATTTTGTTCAATTTCGTCCTTAAAAATTTCATACCATGTTGTGATTTGTCTGCCCAGTTTCCACTGCTTTTAAAACAATGTAGTTTTATATTCTCTAGCTTCTGAATAAAAGCTACGGGACTATGCTAAAGCTAGAGTAATTGATTCCATCGTTGATTCCTTAGCAAGCTTTTTAAAAACTATTTAATCAATAAATTCCTTATAGATTGCTAGAATTTATTGGATAATTAAATTAACTTTTACTAAACTGATGTCTCTTTTCGATGAGTAAGGATATGAATAAAATAATGTTTTGGGGCACCTAACACGTTTCCCACGCATAAATAAATGCCCAAACCTAATTCATTGATTTGTAAAGTTGAAGAAGAAAAACAATACAAGAAAGACAATTCATTGATTTGTAAAGTTGAAGGGAAAAAAAAACCAATACAAGAAAGATAACGATGGTAGAGATGCAACAAATGAATCAAACAAGGGAGAGCGGGATGTGATGCTGCCTATACTTAGGTTTGATTATTTTAGAAGTTGCATTGGGAAATGATTACTCCAATTGAATCTTCTATTTCCTCCCATTTTTAAAGGATGCGCAACATATGGTATATATTTGACTTTTGAATACTACATGTCTTACATCTAATTAAAAATTAAAGAGAATTAGAGTGGAGGATTCTAGAAGTGAAATAAGTATGTATTTGCCATAAAGTATTCAGCATTTGGTATTTTGTGTAACATGATGAAACAAATGTATTTTTGCTATTGTGCTGTACTTAACTGTAATTTCAACCATTTTAAAAAAATTTAGAAAAGAGAGAAGAATTTGGTTCTATTTGTTTGGAGTAAATCCAAAGTTAAAAGCTCACTAGAGTCTCAGGTGACTCTTCTAACTGCTAACGGCATTTTTTGGACAACAAATAAAAAATAATAAAGCCTCAAGGCCCACAAGCTTCATGTGCCAGTAAATTGAAGCCCGAAATAGCTCATGAAATGCTAGGTTGTTTGCTTCTTAAAACTGGTGTATTCACTTTTCATTTTCATTTTCATTTTCTCTTTTTTGTATTCAAATTTAAAAATTGAATATAGAAAAGATGACCTATTTTTACATTGGAGGGTGTTGAGTAAGTTATTTTGAATACATGGTTTGGTATTGTTTCCTATATATATATATATATATATTTTTTTTTTTAAAGTTATTTTTTTTTTAATTTTTTTTCTCTTACACACTCACATCAATCACGTGGGGTCCTTTGCATTTTCACAATATTTACAAAATTGCTTTTGTATTCGTTTTCTATGAAAATGAAAACACTGAAAAGGTGTTTTCATTTTTTGTATTCAAATTCAGCTTTTAGGATACTGAAAATGAAAACTAAGTATAAGTTCTTAAACCAGACAAGTTTTTTATGATGGGTTTCATTGAAAATGAAAACAAAATACACTACTTTTGTCAATTAACCAAATAGGCCCTTATGAATTTGGCTCATTTTGAAATTTTGAACCTAGAAAGAAACTCATTACCTAGAAATCACTGGTTGAGACAATAAACACGGCAAGCCCACAAGGTCCACCATCAACGTCAACAGGGGATTTTCAACTAGAATAATACTTAGATACTTTTGGAGTATGGAGAATGGAGAATGATACTCCCTTCTCTCATGTTTATGGTGAGGTTCACTTATTAAATTAATAGTGAGATTTACCATAAATATAAGAGGAAGGACTAGAGAGTACCATTTCTCTATACTCCAAAAGTATCTAAAAGTTTTCCTCTGGACTAAGCCAAGTTGCTAAAATCTCTTCCGTTTTACTGTGCGGATAGGCCCACCTGTGGAAGAGAGACCAACAAAAGGGGTAGTTACGAGCAGTCTATTAGAGGGTAAAAGAGTCTTTTTCCACCAGTTTGGGCTCTCTAAATTGCCTTTTCATTGGGCTTAGAACACTAGTGAGACAAATGGGCCCATGATGGATATAATGCGCAAAAAACCAGAACTCATGGAAGAACACCGTGTCTGCTGACTATACACCCTTCAGTCTTCACCCGACACACATTCTAAAGATTCAATCATCATTTAATGTTATTTGTCCGGATTCCTCAAATTTAGCAAATTAGGGCACATTCCCTTTAGGGAAGTAGTTTTCGAGGCCTCTTGTCAATTTGGTTACTCAATTTTGGGAATATAATAATCAGTGTGCTCTTTCTGAAAATTTTCACTAATTAAAGCTAAAGTGCATACTAATATCAATACTAATATCAATACTAATATTTTCTGAGTTAACTAAATAGGAGTTTCTCTTTCCACTTATAACCAAGGTTTTTAGATCTGAACTATTCATTGAACTGTAAAAGAAAGATGTTTAAGGTTTTTGAGGTCGAATTGGAGTTGAACCGTAATGACGTCATAATTAATTTAATAATTATTTTAAATATATATATATATATATATAAGAACATTAAATTAATAAAAAAATAGAAAAATTAACTAAAATAGTCCAAAACAAATATAGATAGTATTTTTTATAACATAACTTTCATAGTACAAATAAAAATTATTAAATTCTAAAAAAACATAAATAGCTATTGAGTTTCTAAATTATTTTTAAGTCATGACAAAGCACACTTTAGTACCCAATAATTTTTATTTTATAAAACCCAGTAAAATAGTTAAGAGACAAATTAGTTTATTTGCTCATGGCCAAGCCCATTTGATTGCCGATCATTTTTTTTCCCAAACCCATTTGAATAGTCATTGTTCACCATTTATTATGAATTAAAAAAAAAAAAAATCAAAAGCTAGATCTAAAGATGTCCATGCATTTAAAAATTGTTAAAGTTAAATAAATAACAAAACCCAAGAAGGAAGTGCTTGACAGCAAGCAAGCATTATATGTTAGTAGTTGACATTAAAGCACGCAGTAGCAAAGAAGAAGTCTTTAGAAGCAGCGAAGAAGTCGACAATATTTTTAACAATACTTTCATGACAAATCATTACTCATAACAAGACTTGACAGAGAATATATATATATATATATATATATTATTTCTACCAAAAAAAATATATATTATTCCCTCTTTAGTCATTTCACTCTAAAATCGGCCCCACCTACCGATTCTTTTATTTCTCTATCTTCTCTTTCTTACGTATTCCCTTATCTTCCTTTTTGTCCTATCTCTACCAAATCCCAATATTCCCACATCCCAATTCCTAAATCCCATCTCAGTTGTGTATTCAAAATTTTCTTTCAAGTTCCCTTCTTCTTTTTAGCTTTTTAGTTCTCTAAACAGTCTAGACTCTCTCTTCTTCCTAATGGTAGCTCTCCCGTTATAGTCAGTTCCAAAGAGTGCCTCTACTTGTGCTATAGAATTCTCTTCAAGAAACGCTTGAGCTAATCTCTTTTCTAGAAACTTTCAGAGACAAGAATAAAGCTAAAGGAGAGATAGTGGCTTTGAGGATTGACCAAAAAAAAAGAAAAAGAAAAAAAAGGGCAAGTTGGCGCGTCGGAGGAGCGTCGCCGTGTTGCTGCGAGTCCGGTGCGGGTGTGGTGGCCCTGGAGCCGCACCCGTGCTTTTTAGACTCCCAGCAGTTGTGTTTCTTTATCTTTTGTTTTGTTTTGTTTTTGTTTGTTTGTTTTGTTTTATTTTTTTTTTTGTTTTTGTTTGTTTGTTTGTTTTGTTTTGTTTGTTTTGTTTTGTTTTGTTTTGTTTTGTTTTGTTTTGTTTTGTTTTGTTTTTTTTCTTTTTTTTTTCTTTTTTTAAGGTTTAGATTCAAAAGGAAGCAGGGAACTGTGAGAAGCGGTCTGATCATGGTTCTCAGAATCGTGAGGTCCGACTGTGATTTGCATGGGTCCTTGTTTTTTTTTCCCATAGAGCGGTTCTTGAGACTAAAAGAACCGCAAAAATGAGCGGTTCGAGGTTTTCCTAGTTAGACCGTACGGTCCGGTCCGGGTTTCAAAACCTTGCTTATAACTAGTATGTAACATGTGTTTAAGCACATAAATAATAAATTATAGTGGTGCTATTGATATTAATTTAAATTATTAATTATTGTTGAGGACTCTTTTTTCACCCCACGTGGCACTACTTCATTGGCAACCCATGCCACATCAACATATTATTGATTTTTTGGATAAATCTATTTAAAACCCAAAATAAGCTCATATTTCATTCAATTGCATGGATTGGGCTCACATGGCCTGTGAGATCCTTACTTTAAGAGGCAGATTTATGGCCCACATTCCCTTTTCGTTAATTGGGATCATAACCCATGATATCATCAACATCAACATATGGATCGGGCTCACACAATGAATCAAAACTCACGGCCCATATTACCTCTCTCATATTCATGACAAGCGGCTTCTTCAAAAAGAGCCCATATTTACACAAAATGACAACAAAACCTGAGGTACATCATCTCATTTTCGGCTTATGATCCAAGCTCATAAGTTTCTTTGGGGAAACTTTGGGAGTCATGGTTTGGAGGGCCAAGAGGTATGTTTAGTAAAGCTCCAACGGTTTAAAGTTGATAAAAAAGACATGTTTCTTGGCGTGTCTTCTCCAACTCCTTGAACTCTGATGAGTCCGTGTGTAGTGAGTAGCATATGGTAAGCATCTCTTATCACATAGCACTTAAAATGATAAAATTCCCCATTACTCTTTTCCTAAAACTTAATATTCATCATGTGACAAATACTCAATATCTCCAGCTATCTAATTGCTGAGAAAATAACTATTCATTCAAACCCCAGCTGTTGCTATATAAATTTAGAAATTTCATTATATTATTCTACATAAATCTTATTACTACTTTCAGTTAAAATCCAACTTAAACACATGGCCTAATCTGATTGGCTATCCTTAGTCTCCAACTATATATAAAATATTCATAATATCTCCAATACTCAGCTATTGTTTGCCATAATTAGACCATATATTTCTTTGCCAACTGCTAGAGCAGAGCATTAAATACTCTTCTTGCTCACCAAAATTATGTCACAACACAATGAGACCTTGACTAAACCTTTAATGTTTCATTAACTTTCAACCAATCCTTCTATTACTTGCTAAAAATGTGTTGTAATAGAACCTTGGACCAAAAATACAAACACCCAAAAAAGGAAATATTTCCAGCAGAACCCTAGCAGTGTATTCAACACTTGAAACCTGGCTGGAAGTGATATCATTAGCCATTTAATGCTTAAATCCCAACAACCAGCTGCTATACCCAAAATAGCAAGATACCCTTGAAAGAGATCTTACCATTTTCAGCCAAATCCATGAAAAAAAAAATGCTAAATGTCCTCTCCAGCAGTCTGAAATCACCCAGTTGACCTCATCTGCTTCTGCCCAAAGTAACAGCTGTCTTATGACAACCATGACAGCTTTTTTTAGAACAGATGTAACAATTGACCCAGCAGCCTTAGCATTATTGATTTTCCACATTTGGCTAAAACCAAAACCAACTAAAGTAACCATCTTTTTCTTGCCAAAATACCTTCCCTTTCTGTTAATCTTTCCCCAACAGCTTTTACCCAAAACAGCAAGAACACCTTAAACCTAAACATACCATTTTTGGCCGAATCTTAGGATGGATTCTCTGAAGATTCATTGCTAGTTGGGACAGATTTTGGCTAAGATTATTTGATAAATACCTCCTTAAACTCAGCTCAAAATAGAACCCCCCCTCCCCATCAACACCTCAAAAGGAGGGACACCAATGGAGAAGAACAACTCTCTCATGAAACTTCTCTATTCTCTCTTCCTCTAATAATCTTCTTAAGCTCTTAATTAGGTTCTGAGTTTTTTAATTCCCAAATTAGAAACTAAACCCTCTAGCCCTTAACCTATGAATGCCCTTCATAAGCCTTTATACATCCTTCAGCAGTAAATTCCAGCGGCTTTGCTAAACATACTACAACACTATTACTCTCTTATACTCATTATCTCACTCTCCATATTTTGAAAATACATATATCTTGCTGCCCATATCTCTAAACATCTCTTTCTTCACTTCTCTTACACAATCTCATACACACTTACTACACCATTACATATAACACAGCACAACTCTTTTAAGTTCCACTCTCATAATCTCTCACTTTGAAATTCTACTGTTTTGCTGCCTATAAACACATCTCAATACTCTGCTCCACCTATCTTATAAAAGCCCTTCTCATGGAAGGCACAAACTTCTAATATTGAAGCCCTTCTCCTAGAAGGCACCAAGATCTCATATCAAAGCCCTTTTCATGGAAGGCACAAACTTCTAATATTGAAGCCCTTCTCCTAGAAGGCACCAAGATCTCATATCAAAGCCCTTCTCATGGAAGGCACAAATTTATCTTACATAAAGCCTTTCTCTTAAAAGGCACAAGTACTCCATACAAAAGCCCTTCTCACAGAAGGCAACGCTATACATAACTTCACAACAACTAAAAGAGCATTGTCAAAGGGGAAAACTCATTTAAGTGCATGATAAGACAGAGAAGCTTAACCAACCCCTACACACAGCTGGGCATACTTTCTGTCCCTCCAGTTGCACTCATTTTTCCCCTTTAATCTTGAAGTTATCATGGCAAGTTGCCCCTCTACCGCTAGAGTCATTTTGTTGGGATGCTGTCTACTCACTGATGCTACACTGCTGGGGCTGCAAACCATCAGAGATAAGTGACTTTGCTTTCATATCTTTAAATTTACATCATTGAGTACGTGATTATTTCAAATTTAAATACATTTTATTTTATTCCAACAACTATTACAACTATTAACCAAGGCTTAAACTCATTTAAATGCATGATAAGAGGGGCAAGCTTAACTAGCCTCTACTGCTGGCATTCTGGTGGAATCCTATCAGCTTACTGATGCTACACAGCTAGAGCTATAAACCATACAAAGATAAGTGACTCTGCTTCCATATCTTTAAATTTACATCATTGAGTACATGATTACTTTACCTCTAAATAAATACTACTTCAACTGTTATTACAACTACTAATCAAAGCTATAATATCAAACACATATTGTATATTTATTCGACCATTATCGTGATTCTTAGACTTTGGCTTTGATGGTTTTGTAGGCTTAAAAATACATTGGTAGCCATTGGTTCATGTGGCCCAATGTTGAGTTACGGAGGCAACTCCCCAAAAGAACTCGGGCCTAGTAAGGCCATCCCTCCAACGGACCACACGTGGTTGGGCAACCAAAAAAGGCCCCCGAACAATTATATAGGACATTAGTTCGACTAGGACATTTGGAGGTACTAAAATGATTTTCTTTTGCAATTTTAATGATATTGGTTAAGCCAAGTTTCTCATTACACTAGTGGTAAGTATATAATTTTGAAAATCACCGTTGGACGCTATATATACAAATGTTAATTCACTATCATTATCCGTGAAATTCTACTAAGGGAATTTTTGGATACGGCGTTTCAAAGCAACGTCTGCGTTTGGCGTCCACAGTCCATGGGCCCCATGGCTACGGTAGCCAAAAATCATGCCCAAGACTGAAAAATGCACTGTTCACGGGACTCACAAATCTCTTTTTTCAGCAAAATTTTCATTAAAAATGGGTTCCATGGCACTATTCACACATTTAAAAATTATTTTGCTACAGTATTTTTAGTTTTCAGCAATAAGCGATATCTAAACGGACCCTAAATATAACGCAAAATAAAAGAATAAATTGGTGCAAATGTGTCTCCTAAATTGAATGGGGACAGGTGTATGAGATTGTTTAGCTCAATTACAATTTGTTACATTCAAAATCTTCACATACAAAATATCTAAATAGAAACAGTATAAAAAATATACTTATTAGTTTAGAAAAAAAAATAACAGCAAAAATCTAATTTTGATTCTAATCAAATATTCTCAAAGCTTTGGTTATATATATATATATATATATATATATAGAGAGAGAGAGAGAGAGAGAGAGAGAGAGAGAGAGAGAGAGAGAGAGAGAGAGAGAGAGAGAGTTACACCTGGTATAAATTTTGACAAATCCACCGTTAGATTAAATTATCTTTGTATATTCTCCATACTTGCAAAATTTTAAGGTGATCAAAGATCAATAGCCATGTCATCAATCAATTGTTTAAATTCAAGTTTTTGTAGTTTGAAATAATGCATAGAAGATTAGTGATCGGATCGTAAATTACATCTAATTGGCATGTATGTTAAGAACATATAGAACATGTAATTCAACAGTTGGATTTTCAAAATATGAATTTAATAATAAATTATTGAGTGGTGTAACACTACTTAGAGTTATACCTGGTGTAATTCTAAGCAATGTTATATCAACTAATAGTTTTTAATTAGATGCAAATTTTGACAAATTCACCGTTTGATTAAATTGTCTTTGTATATTCTCTATGCTTGCAAAATTTTAAAGTGATCAAAGATCAATAGTCATGTCATTAATCGATTGTTTAAATTCAAATTTTTGTAGTTTGAAATAATGCATAGAAGATTAGTTTATGGATCAAATGGTAAATTACATTTGGTGGCATGAAATTTGGCATGTATATTAAGAATATATAGAACATGTAATTCAACTGTTGGATTTTCAAAATATGAATTCAATAATGAATTATTGAGTGGGGTAACATTGCTTAGAGTTACACCAGGTGTAACTTGAACTTAACCCTATATATATATGTACATATTACCTAGGTTTATTTATATTGGACTCATCATTTTCTATACTGAATTAATTCACTTGGCACAAAAAAAAAAAAAAAAAAGATTCTATAGGACATGTGGCTTAAAATTAAACTCTAATTGAAATCTAATTTTTACACTTACCTAGTCGTAGACCTAAGCATTGATATAGTTATTTTTTTTATTGAATTAATATATTATAGATTACATATTTTTAAAAAGTCAGTGTGTTATTTCAAATTATTTTTTAAATTACAACGTATGAAATAATCCCACAATATATATCCCTTTTAATTCATAAATTACATGATTACTTGTATTATATGGTAAAATAAGGCCAACCCATTCATCATGACATTGCAGAATCATCTAAATATAATCATACAAAACCCCCGTTTGGTTGAATGTGTAAGATTGAGTGCTTGCCGTAAAGTGAAGGACTTGGTTCCTAAGTATTTCTTAGTGAAAAAGCCAAAGTTTGTATGGAGAAAATTTTCTCAAAGACCGTACATACAAAGTAAGAAGAAAGAAGTGGTTATTTGTTTTATGACTGTTTCAGCTATTTCTATCAATATTAATAATTTTGAAGTTTTGAAATCGTGAAAGACATGAAGAGCAAAAAAAGGGGAGATAGAGAGGAGGTATGAAGGAGTGATTAACTTATATAAGGAGAGGAAGAGACGAAGGAGGGAGAGAGAGAGAGAGAGACAGAGGACTATTTTAGCAAAACATTTCATTTTAGAGAGACCTGAAGAAATATTCTAGCTTGTGTGAACTTGCAATTTAATAGATAATCCGTTATAATTTGGTAGAAACCAAAAGATAATATAAAAATTGTGGGGTACAGAAATTTAATAAGGTGATAATGCTATGTGTCATACCCAAGGCCGAGGAGGCCAGTACAGTTCCAAGGAGCCCATACGCTAAGACGGTAAAGCCAGGGAGGTGAGCCATTGCCACGTCAAGGGCATATTACTAGAGGGGGGGCCACATTGTAGAGGAAGAGTTTCAGAGAGGGGGTTAGCCCCTGACGTGATTGGAGGGATGGTGGCTGCCACCACATTGATTGGACCTCACCAAACCCTCTGGCCGCATTTATGTGGAGAAGACCCCTAAACATTGCTGTCTTAGTTGCTGCAACTCACAGAAGACTGGGAAGGGCGTCTGATGGGACAATCACTCAAGTAATGGCCTACATAATCAACAAATGGAAGGCCAGGATAAGCAAAATGAGCATATATAATGTGAGAGATCCTAAAGGGAATAGGGGACCAGGAAATCTATAAAGAAAAGACTGTAGCAAGAAGAACTGAAATTGTATCCAAGTCTAAAAGAAATATATTCAAGAACCACTCTCCTCGGAGTTCGCCGAGGAAGGCTTTCTTTGCATAGAGCTTGTCTTTCTTTGCTTTCTTACTATCTTTAATCCACTGTGTGCATTGCTTGATCCATTGAAACCTAGTTTTTAAGCCCATTCTCTACAAATTCATTGTGTTGGGCTCTTTAGGCTTGAATCCTTCTACCTTTTGGGCTCAGGAACCAAAACGCCGCCCTTACAAAAATTATTTTACCACACCAAAAGATAATATAAAAATATTTAGAATAGCCTTTTCATTAATTGAAAGTTGTACATACTTGACGAAACAATCTAGCTTTTGAACTTGCAATTTAATAGATAATCCGTAATCAACTGGTATAAAATATGAACAACCTACACAACCAAAAGATAATATAAAAAATATTTTAGCATGACCTTTTCATTTTATTTATAATTGAGAGTTACACATACTTGAAGAAACAATCCAGCTTAAAAACATGAAAATTAACAGGTAACTTGTGAGCAATTGGTGGGTAAAATAGTAATCAAAACGGTGTTAAATGAAAATTCTTAAACCAACCTCCTTTTTTTTTAATCTCCCTCTGTTTCTACTCTTTCACTTTGTATTAAAAGCTGCCACTGCCTATTTTATAATTGCCCTGAATTCTCACCTACACACTCTATATGCTTTTTTTTTTTCTTTCTTTTACAATTCAAAAATTATGAACCCAAGAAAGACAACTTGAGGACCCTTATATTTTGCACTATTTTATTCCCTTTAACTTTTACTCTCTCCTAAGCTGTCCATTTAACTGATCAATGACATTATTCAACCTCCTAGAAATTCAAGCTCTAATTGGTTTCTTTGAAACAATTCCAGAAGTAGAGTATCTCTTCATGAAATGTTTTGTCTTAATTCTCATTTCTCAGTGAAATTATAGAAAGACATTTGATTACACCCACCTAAAAATCATTTCAAATAACTGGTGGATAATATGAACGGTCTACACTACCAAAAATAATATGAGGACTATTTTAGCAAAACATTAAAATTTATTTATAACTGACGTTTTGATACCTGAAGAAATATTCTAGCTTTTGTACTTGTAATTTAATAGATAATCCATAATAAATTGGTAGAAAAACTGAACAGCCTACACAACCAAAACATAATATTAAAATTATTTTAGTGTACCAAAAGAGAATATAAAAATATTTTAGCATAACATTTTCATTTTATTTATAATTGAGAGTTGGACATACTTGAAGAAATGATCCAGATTTATTTACAATGGGATTTCATTCAACAATGCCATATTTCTTTTGGTTACATAAACTATTCTGAGTATGTGCAACTATATCAAGCTCTGACCGCTCGCATATTTGTTTTTTGTCAAGAAGTACTACTACTGCTGCCTCCATAGTGGCAATAGCTCTGAATCTATACACTTGTGGACCAAGGAGACACATGGCTAATGTACTTCAGTTACTTATCGTGTGTTACAAAAGTTTATCACCATGGTAGGCCCTTAAGGTATATATTGATGCTATAAGAGCTGGAGGATAGGTTTGGGTATTGGCGAAGGAGTTTGATAATTGTTCTTTTGTTTGATGAAAAGGAATGCAAACTAAGTAGTTCATAGTGTTAGTATAGTGGTTTGTTGTAGGGAAAAAAGACTTTTGTACTATTTAGTTGGTTTGTATATTTTCTTTTTCTAGAATATATGGTGGCATTAAATAGTCTGAAATTTTAATTAGTCGTGTGAATTTGAGTTGAAATTTCATTAAATAACTTATTGCTCCACAATTGTTTTTCCAATTGCTATAATTGCAGTTAACACCTTCCCTTTGAATGAGATCAAAATTGTTGGCTTGGAAAGTATGAAACAAAAATGCCATGAGCATAGCAACAGAGATGTGCCTAGTCCTTCTCTAGTGTTATTGCTCAAGGCACCTTTTGAGGGAACTTTGCAAGAGAAATATAACTACATAGGGCTAATTGAACATTTGATAGAAGTGGAGACAAACAACAAAGTCAAAACTCTAATCCAATTATCGTGGGTATCAATCTACGCTGACACAGAACATTTGATAGAAGTGGAGACAAACAACAAAGTCAAAACTCTAATCCAATTACCCTGGGTATCAATCTACGCTGACACAGAAAATTTGATACAAATATTTGGCATTGTAATACATACACAGATTTCTCATCCCACTATCACAAAGGAAAGTTGCTACAATATTGAAAACCCTAATCAAATTACCTTAGGTATCAAATTACACGGACACAAATATTTGGCATTGTAATACATACATAGATTTCTCATTCCACTTTCACAAAGGGAATTTGGAAAATTTCTTCAGCTGCAACAATATTGATTTATATAACATTGCCCTATTTTTCACACACCACACGAATTAATCTGAGTCGCACTAAAGTTGTTGGAGTCACACAGGATAAGACCCATTCCAAAAACTCAAGATGAACAGACCATAAAGAGGTAAAGCTCCAATTAAAAACTATCTACACCACAACACAAAAGAGGCAGTAACAAAGTGTAAAAAGGGAATAAAAAACATCAAGTAAAAGAATAGAGCACAAAACAAATTGGGATTTAGAGATACCTCAACTGAATCATCCAGCTTTTGTCAGTATTTATATATTGTGAGGAGAGGAGGAAGGAAGACAGAGAGGCTGCCGTAAGAAGGTGGGGAAGGGGAAGGAACTAAATCTAACACGGTGAAACAAAACGTGGGGAGACTAGAATTTTAAATCGTGCAACAAAAGGGAAGGAAATACAGAAAGTTGTAACTGTGATTTTCAAAGGTTTTTCGGTGAAAATACAGAAAGCTATAGCCGTGATTTTCAAAGGGTTTTTGGTTGAAAAGGCTTGAGTTTGGGCTTTATGGTGGAATTAAATTTATAAGAAGTGGGCTTTATGGTGGAATTAAATTTATAAGAAGTGGGCTTTATGGTGGAGATAGGTTGGAAATTATTTTAATTTTATTAGTAATTTAAAATTGATAAAAACTATTTTAAAATTGTAGGACAAATTTAGAAAAAAGGATTGGAATGACATAGCTGTTGACGTGGTTTAACGTGAGCGTAGCCAAGATCTCAATGAATTTTTGCAAAAGAATTTTGAAAAACTTGATTTGAGGCTAAAAGGAGTTTTAAGTGGTAGCTCCCAAGTTAGCATTGTTTTCTATTCTACTAAACCTAAAACTTCCTCTCCATATGGCAGAACTGCTAATGAAGAAGAAGATGATACTAGATCTGTGTCTCCATCTGGTTATGATTTTCCTCCTATTGAAAACCCTGCTTTCCAAGGTCAATTAAGAGTTTTGAATGTTTTAAATGAAAGTTTTGAAATTGATATGGTTTCCTTGTTTAATAAATTTATTTCTGCTAAAAACAGAGATAAAAGGAAATATTACCTAAGTACTTTTACTCAGTCTGAAAAAGACTGTGTTAAAAGGAAATGGAAAGAAAAGATGAATTAATTGAAAAAACATATTTTGTTTTTTGATTTTCTTGAAAACTATTATGTTCCAAAAGATGAAGTTTCAAAAAATCATTTGAATGTGATAAAAAAAATCAAATTTTGTTAAAGAAGATAAAACCATTGTTAGGTCTAGTCATCCGCCTCTTGAGACAATTTTGATAAATTGTAAGAAGACTAATGTTAAGGCCTCTCCTTTCAAACTTGCTGATGATCAAACTCCTATTACTAGTATTATTGAACAAAACAATTTTACTAATGAATCCTTGCATATTATTGGTCAACAACTTGACCGTATTGAAGAAAAAATTGTTGAAAAAACCCCTGTTTCAAAAACTGAGAAACCCTTGATTGATTTACCTAGTCAAGATCAAAAATTGAAGTTTAAAACTTCTCAAGCTAAAACTCTTGACATTGTTGAGAAAATACTTCTAAAAGTGCTGCTTGTACTATTTCAAGAAATGAAAAAGAAATTGTTTCTGATGAAAACACAAATTCTAATTCATTATCTTCTATTTCTGCAAAAAAAGGTTTTTGATGATGATTTACCAAAAATTAAAAGATTTGTTGGAAACTCCAAACCCATGTCTTTTACAAAAAATTGGTATTCAAAACCTACTCCTCCTGATATGCAGTTTGAAGAAAGATCTTTTCAAACAAAATTTTCTGTTTCTGTTGATAAAATTTATGAATGGAATATTGATGGTTTGTCTGAACAAGAAATAATTAATAAAATGGGTCATATGTCTATGGTTGGAATTGCTTATATTAATAACCATAATCTTGATCACCTTGAAATTGTTGACCTCCTTGTTATTGGTTTTTCTGGTACTCTTTGTGGATGGTGGGATTCATATCTCACAGAAGATTCCAGAGAATCTATTAAGCATGCTGTTAAAAAGAATGATGAAGGTCTGCCTATTTTTGATGAAAGTATTGGCAAAGGTATACCTGACGGTGTCAATACTTTGGTCTATACTATTCTCAAACATTTTGTTGGTACTCCATCTAATATTTCGTCTCGAATTTTTGATTATTTGAACAATTTGAGATGTCCTACTATGTTTGATTACAAATGGTACCAAGATGTTTTCATTTCTAGAGTAATGCTCCGGAAATATTGCTACAAGCCTTATTGGAAAGAAAAGTTTATTGGCGGTCTACCTCCTATCTTTGCTCATAAGGTAAAATAAGAGTTAATTGGTAAAAATGATTCCATTGATTATGATAATTTAACTTATGGTGATATTTTAAGCATTATTAAAAAACTCGGTGTTAATATGTGTAATGATGAAAAATTGTTAAAATACCAATTAAAGAATAAAAGAAAAGCTATGTATGAAATGAGTAATTTTTGTGAACAATATGGTTTGCCCCCGATTACTCCTTCCAGGCAAAAGGGTAAAAAACATGATAAAAGTCACAAAAATTATAGCCATAAAAAATATAAAAAATACAAAACCAACTTTGTTAAGCCCAATGATTTCTATGCTAAAAAGAAAAATGTTTCTAAAAGCACAATATAATATATTGAAAATAAATAAAGTAAGCAAAGTAGAACCAGCCAAGAAGGCAGTATTGCAGATATAATCAAAGTAATTTAAAACAATAGTAAGGCGGTAGAACCAGCCAAGTAGTATAGATCAAAACAACTTAAAGTATAGAACAAACTGAAAGCTGAAAGTAGTTAATATTGAAAATAAGTAACAGAACTTACAGTAGTAGTTACAAGATCTAAACAGTTTAACAGTTACAAGGCTTGAACTAGTTCTAGTTACAAGGCTTTGTAGGGAAATAGTGGTAATAGTGGAAATTCTAGAGAGAAGTTCTAAAGGAAAGAAGTAGTCCTAAAGAGAATTCTGGCTCTAGAGCAAAACTTGGTTTAACATAAGTGACATCCCCCCTTAAATAGGCATAAAAAGCATAGTGAACAGTACCGATGAACAGTAAAAAGTGAATAGTGATTTTTCACTTTTTGTCTCAAATCATCAGCAGTGGGGCCTTGTTTGATTCTTCAATCCAAAGAACCAAAACTTGCCGAAAGTAAGCTTGAAATGACTTAAAGCATGATTCTTCAATCCAAAGAACCAAGACTTGCCGAAAGTAAGCTTGAAATGACTAAAAGCATGAAGAATCTCTTTTTCAAAACATCATCATTTGCATGGGGCAGTGGTGTGAAACAATAGTGGGAACTTCACCAAGGGGTAAACATTGTAGCATTTTGGCTATTGTGCAGGCCAGACAAATAGGGGAATCAATCTTCTGCTAAATCATGAGTTTCTTCTTCAGCATGACCAAACCACTCCTGATTGTAGGGGTAATAAGGGTCTTTTGTAACAGAAGCTTCAGAGGACCGTTCATCTTCTGAATCAGCAGGTTCTTTTTCCTTTGATGTCATCTTGATGAGGGCATATAAAACATCATGGTCCTTGCAAATCTCATCCAAAGGAGAACCCTTTTTTCTAGGCTTAGTAGAGGGTTTAACAGTTTTAGCAGATGTAGAAACAGGTGCATCAGCCAGTTCAACTTTTTACATTGAGGTAGCAATTCTTAATGTTGGAGAAGCACTTGGGGATGAGAATTCTCTAGTAACATTGTTAATAATTGATTGGGTGTGAGGAAACTTATACATAGATTATCCTTTATTCTGAAACTAACATCAAGATTTTATGTTGTGTAAGCTGGTCATAGCGTTCTTCCCTCATTTTGCAGGTTTATTGAGTGCTACGTAGCACCGAGACACGACTAGTTTTTTATTATCATTTGTGCAGATGAGAGTGGTGGATTTACATCCTTGATCTAAACTCAGATCAACGAAAAAGTCCAATCAAGTTCAGATACGTGACGTGACGAATCGGAAAATGAGCCCAATACTATCAATGCACACAAATTGTTTGTGTGCTAGGCGTATCGTGATAATGCATGAGCTGGTTTGTTTCCCCTAGGTACATGGGATACTTCACATAAAATAGTTCTAAACCCATGCTTTCACTCGTAGCTTTGTCCAGAAATCCAAGTTTTTTTTGTTTTTTTTTTTTTTTGAAACATAACATACTACTACTCCGATTTGTGTAGCCTGCGCATTTGATGAGAATCTCAACCAAGTTATTAGTTAAAATCTCAGACCATGTGCTTATTTAGTTTGCTTTGTCAGATCCGTACAATGGTGACCAAATTATCGGGCTTTTCATGCTGTACCTCTAAAATCTAGAGATCTGTGTGCATGGTTTTTTACCCTTTTTTTTGTGTGCTGAATGCATGGTTTTTAACTTCATCCAGAGTTACACACTTCTGATGCTGTAAATAATTGTTGCTTTTGTTCCAATAGATTTCCATCCACGTGGACTACATACTTGATCAGATATTGTGACAATATAAAGTTGCAGAAAACAGCCCACATAAAAAGGAATATAGGTCATTCTAATTTATAAAAAGAGCCCTCAAATAAATTATAATGAAAAGAATTTCCGTTTCAACCCAAACCAAATCAGTAACAATACACAACTCTTCTACAACATAGTAAGGAAAAATTTGAATCTTGAACTTAATTTGCTTGCCTCCATGTTCACTGTCCCAGCAAAACAAAAGAAAAACACAGAGAAACAAACATGAATGAAAAAAAAGGGGGAAAGAAATAAAAAGGGAATCCTTCAACCACTTGATTAGAAGCCTCTCTGTAATATATGTATCCGGTAAATTCTTTGCCCAACCCTTTCTTTGCAAGACTAGAAACATTTCCTGTGAACAATTGATGGTCCGGATTCGTCGTACTCAGCCTTAGCAATCCACATCTGCATGCAGAAGAAGGGTTTTTTTAGTCAGAAATACTTCAATCATTTTAGAATTTACCAATGCTATCATGTTAGCAAGCAGCCAAAATACCACAGCAATGGCTTGTTGGGTGAGGCAAATTGCTACTTTTAACAAGCAGTCATAAGCTTAACACACAATTTGTGCCGTTGTGTTGTAATAAATTTATATTTTGTTTTCTAAACAAGTTATTAATAAATTAAAATAAATTGTCTCATACTTATATTATATGGTCATAATCATTCACAAAGCAATGGCCTTGTATAGCACATTACCTGTTGGAAGGTGCTGAGAGATGCCAAAATGGAGCCTCCAATCCAGACACTGTACTTCCTCTCTGGTGGGGCAACCACTTTAATTTTCATACTACTTGGAGCTAATGCTGTAATCTCCTTGCTCATCCTATCAGCAATGCCTGGGAACATAGTGGAACCACCACTGAGGACAATATTACCATAGAGATCCTTCCTAATATCGACGTCACACTTCATGATAGAATTGTATGTGGTTTCGTGTATGCCAGCAGATTCCATCCCAATCATGGACGGCTGGAAGAGTACTTCTGGACAGCGGAATCGTTCAGCACCAATGGTAATCACCTGTCCATCAGGTAACTCATAGCTCTTCTCCACAGCTGAGCTGGTCTTTGCCGTCTCTAGCTCTTGTTCATAGTCCAGGGCAATATAGGCTAGTTTCTCCTTCATGTCCCTCACAATTTCACGCTCGGCAGTAGTGGTGAAAGAGTAACCACGCTCAGTCAAGATTTTCATAAGAGCATCTGTGAGATCACGGCCAGCCAGGTCCAAACGCAGGATGGCATGTGGGAGGGCATAACCTTCGTAGATGGGAACTGTGTGACTTACACCATCTCCTGAGTCCAGAACAATACCTAAAAGACAACAAGCAAAATATAAAACAGATTAACACATAGTAACAATTTCATAGCAAGTTTGCAAGATTTCACTATTCTGTACAAACCAAAGATTGCATGATGCATTCCTGAAAGCACTTGCTCATGATATGAAAATAAGGCACATCACATTGCAATAAAACATAAGTTCTTTTCATGAATTATTTTGTTTCTCAAATCAATTTCAGGAAAAAAAATTTATCATGAGAGGCAAATATTTATTTGTCTCTCTAAATTGTCATACTGTAAAATATCCATTATTAAATATTTCCTTTTACCAAGAGTTTCTATTTTTTGCCTCTCTAAATTTTAAGTGTAATATTATCACATTAACCAAAAAGGCAGTTAGATAACTGATGCTAATTGCTCACCAGTTGTACGTCCACTAGCATAAAGGGAAAGGACAGCCTGGATAGCGACATACATAGCTGGAGTGTTGAATGTCTCAAACATAATCTGAGTCATTTTCTCACGATTGGCCTTTGGGTTGAGAGGTGCTTCTGTGAGAAGAACTGGATGCTCTTCTGGAGCCACACGAAGTTCATTGTAGAAGGTGTGATGCCAGATCTTCTCCATGTCATCCCAATTGCTAACAATACCATGCTCAATTGGGTATTTCAATGTCAAAATACCTCTCTTTGATTGTGCCTCATCCCCAACATAGGCATCCTTTTGGCCCATACCAACCATCACACCAGTGTGACGAGGGCGACCTACAATACTAGGGAACACAGCCCTTGGAGCATCATCTCCCGCAAATCCAGCCTGGCAATTTCAGATCCATCAAAGTCATTAGAATCTGGGTTCTGGAGTAAGCAGAAACTGACTACCATCACCTTTGGAGAAAAGCACTTAGTATTTCAAATGAAACTAAAACAAAAATGGTTAACACAATAATAGATTTTGGATTATTACCTTGACCATTCCGGTTCCATTATCACACACGAGAGGCTGAATATCCTCAGTTTCTGCCATTTTCTATTGCCTTCTGCAGAAAGACACCAACATTATATTCAAATTCAAGGAATAGTAGTTGCTCATCATATAAATCATAACTATATGCATTAGGAAAAAAATAATGACAATTCACTATTCCCAAATTGGCAGATCCTCTCATGGAGTCAAAATCAAGATATGCATTACAGAACCTGGTCCATTCAAACCTCATAAGCCAGTACATTCCTAACCCATTATAACAGGGCGTAAAATTCAACAAATACAGGAAAACATACAATCATTACCCCAACCAATTTACAAAAAATTGAATCTTTGAAAGAAAAAATATATAGAAATTCAACATGATCTAAAATCTACCAGCTAAAATCGCAACCAGTGATGTATACTTTAAAACATTTTCGAGTTCGATCAAAGCAACAAATTTACATGCATCGAAATCAAAACAGTGAGAGGAACCTAACAATCCAATGCGCCCAATAAGTTGAACTACGAAAACCCATCATGGATCCAAGCCCATCAATCAATGAATTCGATCCAATTCTATGCATCACATATTAAAACAATAATAACAAGAAAAAAAATGCAAATCCTGAACCCCACAAAAACGGGAAAAAAAGAAGAAGAAGAAGAAAAGAAATGTTTCTAAGACGATCAATGAAAACCCAACAACGTTGTCAAGACCAAAAAAGGAAAACGGATCACTAGAATATCATATCCGAAACCTTAAACGATCAAAATTAATCAATGTACAAGCACATTATACCAATGAAAAATTAAAAACAAAACCAAAAAAAAATAAAGGGTACCTTTGGAGTTATGAATTTGAATGAAACTCTGTGTTTGTCGCTTTGTTTAACGGAATTTTGTTGTGGATTGTGGCTGAGAGTGAGATACCCGCCCTCCTGTTTAAAAAATAAGGGGTGGAGGTGCAATGCAAATGAAATTCAGGTTAAATGACCTCAAATGCAATTTCACAAAATCATGACCGTTTGTTCCGAATATCTAATCTGACGGACCCCATCACGCGTCACGTTCGTAGTGCAAACAGCTGGCTCTCTGCTTTCGGTTGCTTTGTGAGGACGGATATACCATTACCCTTCTCTCCAAATAGCCCTCCACTCCCTACTTTTTCTCACCAAGGTCATTTTCGGAATACCAATATATCAAATGCATTCTTCTTCTTCTTCTTTTATTTATTTATTTTTTAATTTTTATTATCATTAAGCATTCTTTTCTTCTTGATTTATTCAACTCCACCTTGTTGTTCAGCATTTTTTTTTTTATATAAAAAAATCCCATGTATTTTAATTTTATAAAATGATTTATAAAGAGGTGGTGTCCCAAACTAGAATAAATTATTCCATTTTATATTTTGGAAATCCTATGAACCAATATTATAGTAGATAGAATTTGAAATCACTTGTTTATGACACATTCTTCAGGTTTATTGAGCTGACCACTTGGTGTCTCCTAAGGGTAGGGCTATCCACTAGACTCGGCCACCTAACCCACCAGCCCCAACCTAAGCTGACAACCGCTTGAACTGACGCTTGTGGTGGTCGACGGCGAGTGTCCTCCTCCAAAACTTGTCAAGAGTAGGTTGAGTGGCAAGTTCCCCTATGAAACCCGATATAAACTAACCCGACCAAACCTCCAACTAAATATATCACAATCTCCTCCCATATCTGATCAAGATCTTTTGATCTCTAATGAGATTATGAGGAAATATAAAGTCTTTGACAAGATCTGTCGATCGTTATTGTCGTCACCTTCTAGATTCTATTCGAAATCGACTTGACATATGAAAAGCCTGACTTGAACTGATTCGATAACCGTTTTGGTTGACGATGGTCCTCCGATCTGCCATGTGATAGAGTTGGATCAAGACCTATAATAACCCATGAACAGCCCTATCGAAGGAATTGGTAGAATGAAATGTTGACAACATTAAAGCTTAGATTTGCTAACCTTGAATTAAGATGAATATATATATACATATATATTCAAACTTATATCGTCTATTTCATGATGAATGCTCTTATAATTAGCCTAAGACACCTTTTGATTTTTTGTTTAGGTAGAGTTTAAACTCTAGATTTTTTATTCGACAACAAGATATTTTTCCAGTTTAGTTAAATGGAAAACATGCATAAACTAAAGAGTTAAAAGGTTTGGTAATGCAAATTATTTTTGCTTATATTTACCATCTAAACTTGACTGAATTGTTTTTGTTATCATCAAAAGCAAGTTTAAAAGGAATTACTAGATTTTTTTTTGTTTTTTTCTTGTTATGTTTTGGCCCTGGAACAAAATATATATGTACATCTTTTTTAATAAGTAAATGGTAATATATATAATATAATATAATATAATTAGGATAATATAATAGGGGAATCCTGGAAAAAAAAATTGCTTAATTACATGGTGCCCTTAATTCCATTATCCAAAATTCCAAAAATGCCCTTGTATTAAAAGAATAAAAGAGTTTGGATATGAATGTGAAAATGGTACAGAACAGGGGGGCAAATCCGTGAAGGAGAAAAGGTCCTGCTGAAAAGGAAAATTTTCTAAGTTGGATGCTGCTTTGCTTTATCGCTTTATGGCGGGGGGGAGGTTTGGTATGGTGCGGGTAATAATACGAATACAACATTGCGATGGTGCAAAAAGAGCGAATTGCCAACTCAGAAATTTTCCGTTTCCAACCGTTGTGAGATCATGTCGGCGTGTTTCTTCACGTGCAGTCACACCTGTCCATTCCCACCCTATGTTTTCGACGCTTAAACCGTTTGGTTGTTGACCGATGGAACCGGTCAATCATCTAACGGCGCGAAGGGTTCGAGTGTGGGACTCATAAACGTGCCATGCATAACCCCACCAACGACAACGAGCACACAACAACGTGGTCACCCATATTCGGGCACTTTAATTTTTGTCTTAGAAGTTGACCACACTTTGAGTTAATAAATCGTGGGTTGGGTAAGTTTGTGGACTATGGACATATTTCCCTCTTAATAGGAGTGAGGGAAGGAAGGTTCAATTAGTTCACTTTTATCAATGTATGGAACCCTTTGTGATGATGAGGAGTATCTTGATTCTTGACCAATGCCAATTGATTTTCTCTCTCTCATGTCAAATTCTAGTGGATTTTATCTGAGTGATGTTGAGTGTTAGTTTAATACAAATTAGATTATTTGAAAAAGTTGTACTTTATATCTTTCTTTTTAAAAAACAAAGTTATGCTTTGGAAAAGTTGATTTGATAACCCATAACCAAATGAGCTGAGTCTCATATATATGATCTATGTTTAGTGTTTAAGTTAATTTGAATGGGCGAAATGGGCAAATTCGTCCAAAACAAGTAGCAAAATGCTCATATTTTGAAACGATTTAGCCATATGCCCCTGTTTTAAACTCAATTTTCTAAAAATCAAGTTTCAATGAAAAACTCGATTTTTAGAAAATCAAGTTATAGGCAAAAAACTTAAAAAAAAAAAAAAATGGAACTCGAGTTCCATGTAATATTTTGCAAGTAACTTGATTTTCATTAAATTGAGTTTTTCTTTGAAACTTGATTTTTTAAAAATCGAGTTTCAAAACAGGGGCATCTTGATATATAGTTTCAGAATATGAACATTTTGTTATTTGTTTTGGGCGAAAAGAGCAAATGCCCATTTTGGCCCAATTTGAATTATATTAAACTTTTGAGACAATTGATAATTTAATAGTATGAAGAGCTTAATTGTAATTATTCATTCTAAAGTTTCATGTAAGCCATGACAATTGTATTAGAAGTAAGGTGGAAATGAACACACCATATTACCGTAATGTGAGTTCATTGTTTGGGATTTGGGTAGGAAAATAATGGTACCCAATGTGTTAATTATTAAGTCTCATATATTACACATATACTATGTCGATCTAACTCTATTATTGACAATTACATGGGGTTTTAGCCGCAAGTTACAACTAGATTAATTTGTGTAACTTTTTTTTTTTTTTTTTCATTTTTTTAATTGAGAAGAGACATGCATGTGTAACTATTTTGATGATGGTCTTTGAGAATTTATTCATGTCATGTGTATGTAGGAAGATTAACGTGCTTTAAGGATTAGTCTAGTATTCAAATAGGGCTGTAAATGAGCCAAGTCGTTCACAAATAGCTCGGGCTTGACTCGATAAAAATCTCGTTCATGTTTATTTGTTTATAAACAATCCAAGTTTAAACTTTAGTTTTAGGCTTGTTTAATAAACAAGCCGAGTTTGAGTAAAAAATATTGTTCATGAACAAACTCGTGAACATCATGACTCAATATAAAAGTAACAAAACAAGTTGAGTTTAGGATTATTTATGAGTTTGGTAATAAAATTGATATGAGCTTGACAAGTAAACTCATATCTTTCTAAGACTTTAATTAATTATAAGTTGAGATCACTCATCCAAACCAAATAGGCTAGATAATAAACTTGATATAAGCTTGATATTGTACTTGTGTTGGATCTCAAGCTCAAAAGCATGATATTGAACTTGAGTTTGGGCTTGATATTGAGCTCAAGTTTGGCTTGACTAATGAATCAAGCCAAGTCAAGCCGAGCTCAAACTTTTATACTTTTTAGCGAGCTCAAACTTGAACATTATTTTTAGACTCGTATCAAGCTCAAGTCAAGCTTGAACATTCTACTTTTATTGTCGAGCTGAGTTTAAACATTCATTACTCGATAAAGCTATTCAAATGACTATAAATAAGCTATGTAAAAAGCCATTGGAGTATTGGACCCAGCCAGCCAGCCTGAATCACATCGATTTTCTCAAATCCGTGTGGGTTTGTTAAGGGATGAAATGAATAAAGAGGAAAGAGAACTATTCTAGACTATCATTGTTTTGCCCTCATCTCACCTTATTGGTTATTGTCACCTGAAGTTAAGGCGGAAATGGTGACTAGGAATTTAGTGTGTGCGCGTTTCTTACAAACCCAACCTTCTTGTGGTGGGAAACCCCAAAGAAGTGAATTTGGCATTAATTAATTGATATGGTTACTTAAATCATGATTAAGTGAACAATCAATGGGATCTAGTTGAGACATCTTTCTTTGCTCATGTGAGCATCTTCTTTTTGGCTGTGGTCATCATGTCAAAGTTTGGTCCTGAGTACGGACGCAAAAGAAAATTTCTTTTACAGCTTGGAATCTAGTAGTGTGGTTGGTGACTGACTGATCGAGCTATTTTATTGCGGGGATTAAAACTTTTTGAGCTATTTTTATTGATATGATAAAATGTTACATTATGGCGTTAGTTATAGATACAGTTTAAGAGAAAAGTTACACGGATTTGATTCTAATTACATTCTAAAACATGAAAAATAGATGGATAAAGAATAATCTAAGAACTTTGATTTAAGTTTGGAGGCTAAGTTATAATTTATAATGTTGAGAAAGTGTTAGGCACTCACCTTACCTATTATGGTAGCCAATTGACATGCTACATCATTCAAACAACCAATATGTCATTAACACTTAAGAGCATGATATTTGTTATTGAGATGGATCAAGATAGAAACTGAAAAAAAAAAAGAAAAAAAGAAAGAAAGTAATTGTGTGCAATTAGTGATGATTTAGATCTAGCATGTAATCGTGTTTTAGGAATTGAAATATAAACATGATGATTGTGTGTGATTGGTGTGGTGAACATCTTATAAGCATGATAAAGAAAATTGAAAATTAACAAGCCTTTCATTGAATAAATGGGAATTTAAGATCACAGCTATGAGAATGTGGAGAACACAATGACAACATCCAAACAATTAATCAAATGTAGAGCTGTAGGTGAGTGGAGTGCTTTAGAATGAGGTTTTCCCCTCTATTTTTTTATAATGAAGGTAGAAGGCTTTAGAAGGGGCAGGTGTGTTGACTTGGGTTGGTAGGAGTGGGGAGCAAAGGGCTAAAAATGAACAAAAATAGCGTGAGCTGGGCCTTAGTGTTGATCGTCATTTGGATCAAGCCCTCAATATGCCGACAGGCAAATGAAGTGTGGTCCAAGTGCAGATCAACACTTGAACTCAGCAGTCAGCAACCCACATGAGGTTGTCTTTTTTTAGCTAAAAAACGTGGTAAATTTTGGATATTGGTTTTTCGATTTTCAGTCAATTGACATTAATGTGGGCCTTAATAACTCTTAATTATTATTTAATTATATTACCCCTTTAATGGGAAATTTCAACAAAAATTTAGGAATCTTTGAATTTTGACAAAGCAACTAATCAATTGTGCTTAATCCCATAATTATTAAATCCAATAGGATCATGCAAGTCACCAATTTTAAATTGAATCCTCATGAATTCAATCAAAATCAATCGTTCAAGATCACATGTGATCAGACTCAATCATGCAAATTCATCTTAGTTATTTATAATTAATTTGGGGTGTTGAAGGAGATTTACATGAGGTAAAGATGGTACTCCAAATTCTTGACAATAAAAATATAAAAAGCTTTTAACTGATGCAAAAGATTATTGCAGGTTTATTCAAGAATTTGATTTTTTATACCAATTTGTTTCATTGAGCCTGTGTTATGGAAGGAAAAAACATGCTCAATAAATTTTTTTCATTATAATTCAAGGTTTAAGTATTTTTCAAAGAGATTTATGCATTTATCTATCATTAGCAAATGCATAAACCTCAAATTAAGATGAATGTAAAGTTTTGATAATTTAAAAAAAAAAAAAACCCCTCTAGTATGTAAGGCTGTCCATGGGTCGGTTTTGGACCCAACTCGAACTCGACCCGTCGGCGTCGGGTGGAGGGGCGGAGGAACCCAAAATCGATTGTCGGAAAAATCGGTTGAGTTGGTTTCGGGTGAGGGTGAGCGTCGTTCGGGTCGGTGCTGGAATAAAAAAGGGCGTCGAAATCTGAAAAAAAAACGTCATCGGAATCTGGAAAACCTCGCCGGAAACTGGAAAACCTCGCTGGAAACTGGAAAACATATTAAGTAAAGAAAAATAAGTAAATATTTTATAAGAATTACACCTCAATCTCAATCTACACAACGTTGGTAGCAGATTCAGTACTACAAATATTCGTACTTACAAATTGTAGCTCAAGTTGGCCAATATCGTCAGCATCTTCATTTACAATACAATATTTTAATATAACTTAATGTACCATGAAAGCAAATCAATAAAGAATTAAAATTGTATAATTATGACTAAAACTTGATTCAGAAGCAACATTGATTATTGGAATGCTTATGAGATCTCGTGCCATTAAGTAGAGCTCTGGAAACCGATTGTAATGCTCTTTCCATCAATAGAGAACTTCCAACTTTGAATTTTTCTTTTTGTTAAGTCTAGGCTCTTCTAAATAGAAGTCCAATTGAGATTTTTGTTTTTTTTTGTTTTGGCACCATGACCACTTTCGTAATGATCAAATTCCTAATCATTAAAAAAAATTGCAATGAAAAATAATACCACACAACATTACAATCTTTATTATTAAAAAAACATAGCACAACATATACCAAACAAAATGCAATTCACTTACATAATCTTGGTTGCTTTGTGTGAAACTAAAAAAGTGTGGAATGTGTGAAAGTGTGAAAAGAAGGGCAGAGGCGCAATAGACAAGAGTAGAGGAACTGAACTGAGGAAGCTTTGGGGCCCTTTGTGGTTTGGTTTGTCACGTTTCAACTTTCACATTTGTGCATTGTGCCTTTGGCTTTGGACTACAACTAGTATTGAATGTGATTTTTTTTTTTTAATGGTTGTCTTGACAGTCTTGTGTTGTCTTTGTCTCATTCTCTCATGTCATGTCTGTGAAGCTTAGCTCTTATTGGTTGTGATGAAGCTCCAATAGTCATTCTCTCATGTCATGTCTTGTCTGTTGTTTTACTTGTTTATATTTATAATATATTGACTATTGGTTTTGGTATTTTGTGCCCTATGCACCTAGTATCAGTATGAAATCTAAATTTTTTTTTTTTAGCGAATTTTTTTTAACGGGCCGGGTCACGGGTTATCCGTGTTGGGTTGGGTTGACCCACAAAAATCGGGTCGGGTCATGAGTCAACCCGTTTTTGCTTCGGGTCAAAAAAATCAAATTTGGGATAGGTATTTTTCGGGTTGGGTCAGAAAAATTTTGACCCATATTGCCATGTCTAATTGCAGGTGGCATTGCTTTTTTGTTTGATTGTTTATTTCCCTTTTAAAAGTAAAGAATGATAGAAGATTATGGTATTCTTTGGGGAACAAATTGCGAAACAGACTATTTATGGGAAAAAATTAGGTGCGTGGCACGCGTTCAAAGTTATTTAGTAAGTTGGACTGTTTTTGAAAGTCGAGTTTGGTAAACTCAACTTTGGGCTGGAAAACGAACATTATAGTGGCATTTTTTAGTGGCTATAGCAGCGTTTATAGAAAACGCCACTAAAAAAACGCCACTAAAAAAACGCCACTATAGTGTCTGTTTTCCAGCCCAGTTTGCCAAACTCGACTTTCAAAAAGAGTCCAACTTACTAAATAACTTTGAACACGTGCCACACGCCTAATTTTTTCCCAGAAATAGTTTGTTTGGCAATTTTTTCCTATTCATTGGTTTTGGGTAATGAATGAGAAACTTTGTAACTCGAGGAGAATATCTGTTATCAATGCTGGATGTAGAAAACAGTTGTTCTGAGATGATTGTGAATTTGTGATGTGAGCTCTCTGGAGTGCCTGTATGGGATGTATAAATTCAAACTCCAAGCCTTGGCCTATGAGGGTGACATGTATATGGTGTAGACAAATTTTGTAGATTAATAGTGATATTTAAATAAGGACAAATTATTGTTCATGTGTTGTATGAATGGTAACTGGAGTCTTTCTTATTAACCACTGAAGCTCCCCGTTTTTGGTTGAAAAGATTAGATTCAAAGAATGGATATATCTTAATATAGATTTTATATCTTACTACAATCAGCCTTTTGATAGTAGAGCAGGTATGTGGCAGCCAAAGTTGTTTTTCCCCCCTTTCTCAGATAATCTATTGGGTCTTGATTTGCAATTTTTTTTTTCTCTTAGGTTATGAATATTGTTTATGATCTTTTGCATTTTCTGTTCTTCTGGGGTGGAAAACAAAACCAAAAAGAATTACTAATTCAGTTCTTAATGGGTCTTGAAACTATGTGAAATCTGTACTTCTATTTTCAAAATTCTGCAGAACAAAATGACTCTGCCAGCATTATTCAATTTATCAACTCATGCTTTGTGTCGTTTCCTGATTATTGAGTAATAAAAAGCATTTAGATACTTTTCCTTGTCCTTCTCTCGACATATAAAACAAGCATCTTCATCATGTTGTCTGTATTTGAGTTTTAAAAACCAAGCTGAGTTGGATATCTGCAGTTTTATCCTCAGCTTTGCTTCATCAGACTAGCTAACTCAAGTAGCCAAAGTACATTTGCTTGGGCTATTAATAATTGATTTGTTTATAAGCCCAATGGTTAGTTCTCAGCCTGCTCAGATTAAGCCAAGATCTTACACTTTGCACCTCTACCAAGTGCCCAACACACCAAATAATGAGGTTTGATAACACTGCTAACTACAGCTTGCAACTGAGATCAAATGTTGGCTTGATTCTTTTTTTCTTTTTTTGATGTGTCATACTTAAGTAGATGCAAATTACAAACCAACTATCATTGATATGTGTTCTCTGGTGACTTTCATATAGTTGATACTACTGGAGTTGCTTAGTAGCCTTTTCACTTATCCCGTAATTCAGTCAATTTGGCATCGTAGTTGGTACATTTCGCTTTTAAATTATTGAGCTTGTTGGGGTTGTCTACGTTTTAAATGAGCAGGCCCCAGCTATAGATTTGTTCTGATTACACACTTTCTCATCGTTGGTTAATTTTTACTTGTTTTCTCAGTCAGCGCTGTGGTTGGCAGTACAAGGAGATTGTAAAGTGATAGAAGAAAGTAGGGAAGATGTCATTACTTCTGCTAGTAATCAGTTAGAGGTCATGCCTTTGGAATTTAATTTTATGTCTTCCCAAGTGGAAATCCATGGCCTTGCCAGTCCAAATCATCTCTTTGAAACGAAAAATGAAAGAATAGCAAGCACAACTATGGAGCTAGACATCTATGGCCTTGTTGCTAAATGAAAATAAGAGCTCAAAAGTAATATTGCACCTTACATAAAATTTAAACATTGTAAGCAAAGCCAAAAAGTAAATTAACCTTCAAGAGTCGCAACCACCATCAGATAGATATGCATAAAATTAGTGATTTAATGCAGTGAGCATTCAATCAAAGAGGTGACATGAAGAACTTTTATCCAACTAGAACATAATTGTTGAGAGAGATAAAGGCTTGTACCTGTGGTTGTCAGTCCAAGTCCAAGCCAAGGAAACATAGTATGTGTCAGCACATCACATAAAAGAACTTAGCATTGTCTAATTACAGAAAATAGGGATAAGGGGGGGAAAATCCAACCGTTTCATGAGTAAACTAGACTGATAATAATGACATTTATGATATCCTATCGTAATTGAAGTAGAATTAGAATCCAAAGAATAGACATTTAATTCATATACTCAACATGGAAGAATTATTAGATTACTCATTTACCCAATTTATGTGAAGCTGATGCCAAAGGCAAGCGGGCTAGGGATGGCAATTTTGCCCTGCCCCTCTTCGTTTTGCCCCACGCGGGTTTTTCCTGCCTACAAAGGTGGTGGGGCGGGGATGGGCCGAGATTTTAGCCCCGCATCACGGGGCGGGGCGGGGGTTTAGACTTTTTAGACCCTCCTCACCCTACCCCAGCCCTGCCCCGCCTTGTGTTTATAAGGGTTAAATTATAAAATTTTCACACTCTAAAACTCTACTATTTAAATAAAAATATTATCAATTTATTTTATTCTACCTAATGTGGTTCTCTACCTCTTTTTTCTCTCTAGCAAGGTTGGAAATAAGGTATCAATTTTAACGTTTTCTTTTGTCTTTATTAGAAACAAATTTATATATTATTGAATCATTGATTTTGTACTAAGATATTTTTGTTTTTATTGTGATATTGTCTTGTAAAACACTTGGATAATATTATTCGGTTTTTGCTAAAAATTAGTTTGATTTGATGGGATAAATTTATTTGTAATTTCAAGTATATTTTTATTAATGAAACATGTTTTATTAAAAAAAAATTGTAATAGTTGTGGGCAAATCAACAAGAAGTAGAGTTTTACGGGGTGAGGTGGGGTGGGGTTTTGCGGGGCCCAAGGGGCAGGGATGGGGGAAGACAAAAATCATGTGGGGTAGGGGCGTAGACCCCATCCTTCGGCCTTACTCTACCCCATTGCCATCCCTAAGTGGGCATATAGTTGAACAGAGTAGTACATTCAACTTCAAGGCTTTCTCTTTTGCTTGGAAAACTAGTTACCTCTCCCTTAAACAAAAAAAATACTATAGATTCTAACTGTCATATTTCACAACTTACTAAAAAGGCTATCTCTCTCTCTCTCTCTCTCTCTCTCTCTCTATATATATATATATATATATATATGAGTTGAGTTCAAATTACACTTGGTGTAACTCTAAGCAATGTTACATCACCCAATAACTTGTTATAGAATTCATATTTTGAAAATTTCACTGTTGAATTACATGTTCTTAACATTCACGCCAATGTTTATGTCAATTAGATGTTATTTACAATTTGATCCATAAACTCTTCTTTTATGCATTATTTTAAACTACATAAACTTGAATATTAACAATTGATTGATGACATGACTATTAATCTCTGATCGCCTTAAAATTTTGCAAGCATGGATAATATATAAAGATAATGTAATCTAATGGTGGATTTATTAAAATTCACATCCAATTAAAAAATGTTGAGTGATGTAACATTACTTAAAGTTACACCAGGTGTAATTTGAACCTAACCCTATATTATATGTGGAAGGGGTAAGATCCGAGTACAGAATAGAGCTCATGGGCCAAGTCCAAGGAGGTGGAAGGGCCCATCCCCACATTAGTCTTGACCCAACACATAGATGAGAACCCGAGAATAAAGGACAAAGAGGTTGACTGCCCGAGGAGCTCGAAGAGCGAGTATTCCTCAGGAGGCGTCGAGTAGGCCATTTGCACTAGAAGACAAAATACCGAAGAAGATGGTAGAGACGTGCAAGCAAAGAAGAAGAGAAATATCCAGATAAAGTAACCATCACATCCACATTCAACGCACTGCACCAACTTAACTGGCCGCATTAATGGAGAAATGACCACTGAACAATATTCTTACAACTTGCAGCACATTTTACCACCTCCAGCAGAACCCTGATGGGACAAGCATCCAAAGGAAGGTTCGTGGCTGTACAAGTGGAGGGCTAGGATGCAATTCAATTAGCTATATAAAGAAAGGAAACCCCTTCATATGGGGGGACGAAAAACTGAAAGGAAAAACATACTCTTTGCAACACTACCCTATAATTAAGACTTGAATATTGTACGAACTACTGCTCCTCGGCCTCACCTGAGGAAGTGTTAATCCCAAAATCTGCTTCTCTCTTATGAATCACTTGATGTTTTTTTCCATTAACTTAAAAGCTCAACCATACAAGCACACCAAGGTTGACCTCGGAAATCCATTCTCTAACAAATTAATTTTATTGGGCCGTTAGACCTAAACTCTCTATTCTAAGTGGGTTAAGTCTATTTCAGCCCGCCTACAATATATATATATATATATATATATATGAGAAATGACTATTACACATCTCTTAATACACACAATGTACACACAAATAAGTTTTTGCACTAAAATCTTGGTTTGAGAAAACGTGGGAAAAAAATTAGTACAGTTTTATATGAGTATAAATAGTTTTTATCTCATTCTTTCTCCTTTATTTGATTTTTATTTTTTCTTATTTGGTTTTCATTTGAATGAAGCATGTTTGTTTATTGAGGAATAAATAAAAAAATAAAAAAAAGGAAAACAAAGCAATTGGACTTTCTTTTGAAAGTTCCCACTTTCCAATTTAAGAGACACAATCCTATGCCATTTTGACGCATGCCTGGTGCCTTCGTTACATGCAGTGGTGGAACCAGAAAATTTTCTCAAGGGGGGCCGATGAATATATTTTTGTGTAATTTTTAGATCTATTACCAAATATAAAAGAAGATTAATGGAAAATTTCAAAAGCTAGGGGGGGGGGGGGGGGCGTGGCCCCCCTTGGCACCCCCTAACTTCGCCTATGATTACATGAAAGCCTTGGGATAACCATGGCAATTTTCCTAGTGCACTTGAGAATCCATGATTGGGAGGATGAGCATGAGCAATCTAGGCGCCAGATAGAACCAACTTTAACAAAGACTTGGCTTGCTAGCTTGACTATGAAATATATATAGGGATCAGGGTGCCTACTAAATTGAAATGGTTTAAGAGGGAATTCCATGAGGATAGTGGCTTCAAGTGATTATGGAAACAAAAGATTTGTGTGCAAGGCAACCATTGATGGTTGTACACCTTGATACACTCACTTGGCACAAATTGAGTCAATAAAAGGATGATACACTCACCGGCAATTTGTTCAGGGTTCCAAACTCAACGGTGGCAACTAAACACGAGGGTTGCGCTCGTTGCGGGACTTAACCCAACACCTTACGGCACGAGTTGACGACAACCATGCACCACTTGTGTCCGCGTTCTCGAAGGCACCCCTCTCTTTCAAGAGGATTCGCGGTATGTCAAGCCTTGGTAAGGTTCTTCGCTTTGCATCGAATTAAACCACTTGCTCCACCGCTTGTGCGGGCTCCCATCAATTCCTTTGAGTTTCATTCTTGCAAACATACTCCCTAGGCGGGATACTTAACGTGTTAGCTACAACACTACATAAATCAATACACACAGCGCCTGGTATCCACCTTGATACGCTCACTTTGCACCTATGTCTCCCACAAATTTTGCACCTATGTCTCCCACAAACTTTGATTTATCATATTATCAATTGGTCTGAAAAGGAAAAAAAAATATAAGACAACATTTCATTTTACACATTTGTCACAACTCTAGAGCTTTTTCTCAAAAAAAAAAAAAAAAAAAAAAAAAAAACTCTACTATATGGCTGGTTGTAAGTGATGAGTCTACATGAAAGTGACCTACATTTAATTACAATTTATTACATAGAATTATTGAAATAAAAATAGTTATGGCTTATTTAGAAGAAAATGACTATATTCCCTCCCTACTTAGAGCACTTGCAGCAGTGGAGCTAAATAGTTCTATTGTTATTTTAGATGTGCCAAACCATAAAAAAACCCCATGCAGCAGTGGAGCAATAGCTAAATTTTTTAGTTGAATTGCTACAGTGCACATTTATCTATAGATGTGCACTGTAGCTTGAAGCTAAAAAAAAAAAAAAAAAAAAAAAAAATTATTCAGCCGGTACAACTTGCTTCTTTTTTTATTCATTCTCTCATTCACTCCAGTCTCATTCACTCTCTCTTCATTCACTGAAGCTTAAGCCTCTTCATTCATTGAAGCTTAAGTCTCAAGCTCACTCTGATTGCCGCCGGCTTGACCATCGTCAACGTCGCCGCCACCGATCGTCAATGTCATCGCCATCCACCATTTGCCTCCCAAGCCGCCGATCAGCTCAGACTCGATCGTTGCCACCGATCGTCAACGTCAACATCTGTTTCAACGCCATCCCAAGCCGTCGATTAGTTCAGACCCACCGCCGATCAACTCTTTCAGCCTCAGACCAATTAGCCGTCCCAAGCCGCCGATCAGCTCAAACCCACGCCGCCATCCGCCTTAGACCCACACCGCCGATCGGAGTGCTTGCTTGTGGTTGTGCTTACTCGCTGACGTTGTGCTTGTTTGTGATCGGTGATTTTTTATATTGTTTGTGATTGATGATTTTGTTTGGTTTGGGTTGAGGAAAAAGATTGGAGATTTGGGTTTTTATTTTTATTTTTTATTTTATTTTATTTATTTATTTTTACTGTGGACTGGTGGTGGTGGTGGGTGTGGTTGTGGCTGATGGTAGAGTAGGTTGTGGTTGGTGCTGTGGATTTTTTTTTAGGAGTGAGATATATTATTTTATTATAATGGTTGTATTATTTTATTGTGATGTTTATATTATTTTATTGTGTTAAAAGTTAAAATAAATCCATTGCTGCAGCATATATATAGGTAAAATAGATAAAATAACTTTTGGTGGAGTTAAAAAACTAAATTTTTAACTCTACTGCTGTGGATGCTCTAACCTTTACTTGTGTCTTATAAATTAAGTCGAAGGATTTTTACAGATTTGAAAGTAAAAATTAAATTTACCCAAATTTTTGGGATCACAACTACAGTCTATCATTTAAAAACTACTGAATAATTATTAAGTCAATTTAGAAGAATCTCTTCCAAATTACTATTCAGCTTCAAAGTGGGTTGGCGAGAGTTTCTTGCAAACTAGTTTCACAATTTGGAAACAAACCCGTTAAGGTCAAACCCGACCCGTCGGGTTCGTATTGACTGACTCGTAGCCAGGCTAGTTTTACAAATTGTTCTTCTCCAACCCAACACATACCGAGTCTCGGAGAGGACTCGCTAAAATGATTCTGACAATTGCGGCTTAGCTTCAGGGCTGCCCTCGGTGGCTCTCTCTCTCAGAGCAATAATAACATTTGTGCTGTGAAAATGAATAGCGCCATGAAAGCAGCAGCTCTGATAAACTCAAAAGCCAGCTGCTTTCATTTGAGGACTGCCCTTTTTCATTCTACTCCTCCCCTCGATCGTAAAAGACGCATTTTCTGGGAATCTGTTAGTCTCTCTCCCTCTCTCTCTCTGCATATATTTGTATTTGTTCTACATGGATTTGTTCTTTGTTCTAATATGGTTATATGTGAAAGATTTGGAATTTAATTTTTCTGTTTTGGAAAAATATAGTTGATTTGGGGTATGGTGTTTTTGGGTGATAAATGTACAACATTTTTCCTAGTCTTATTAATTGGTCATTTTTCTTTGTTTGGTTGTTGTGGAACTGGGATATTATGCATACTTGTTTGAATATTTGGGTGTCTGAATTTCAAGTTAGTTTTTTTTTTTTTTTTTTTTTTTTTTTTTTTAAGAAATGAATTAGGTCCATTTCCTTTTCCATCTCAATTGCTTATTATCGGTCGGATTTTTGTTTTTGATTGATGGTATATAGTTTTATAATGGTCTCTTGAATGCAAACATAAACTTGAAAGCCAACTAGTTTTTAATTCTTTTTTTGGGGCAAGTACAGTAAAGTTATAATCTTTGCAATGTAATGATGGTTTTTGGTTCAATATATGGCGTGGTCCTGTGCAACAGAGATAATTTAGACTAATGGAGCATCGTTGAGATCTTATGATGTGATACTTGGTAAGCCTAGATGGCACAAAATTGACAATATGTATGAGCATTGGTGATGATGTGGAAGGGTTCATCTTCTTTACCCAACTAGTGTTTCCTTCCTCCCATATCTGTATTGAAGTATACTCCCTTGGATAATCTTTCACTCTTTAGTGCCGGCTGACCGTTTCTTGTGACTTGCTTTATTTTGCATTATTGCATCATGCATGATTCTCTTTATTAACGTCTTGTTAACTTGTCCTAGATCCATTTCCTTATGGATCAAATACAAAGAAATAAAGAGGTTTCATCAAATGGTGGGAAAGTGGTTGTAGTATTAAAGTTGTTGTGTTACTTATGAAATTATGGGGGTTGAGAAATTCATCTTTTTATCATGAGTTATTTGAAGAAAGATGGATTTTTTGGGTTAATGTGAAGCTTTTGATAAATGGGCTAGTTAGCTGGTGATACCTGCAAGCAGTCTCATCCCTAATTTAATTGTTTAAGCACTAGTTGTAATTTTATTAAGCATATTTTTGTTATATAGCCAAGTTAGCTAGGTTTTGGGACTAAGGTTTTGTTATTGTTGTATGGTTAAGTTAGCTAAGTGGTGAACTTAATCACCAAACAAGGTGTATGTAGGTTTTTCCTTTTTAATCCTTGTCTCTGTTTCCTATCTTAGCCAACATTGCTAAGCTTATTGAAAAGGTGCATTGGGGCTTTCTTTGGGGTGGTATTGGTGATGAATTCAAATTTTATATTGTTAATTAGAAGCAAGTATGCACCCCACTTCAACAAGGGGGTTTGGGAGTTAGAAATATGATGTTATTCAATTAGCCTTTGTTGGTGAAATGGTTATGGCCTTTTGCAATAGAGAAAGATGCTCTTTGGAGAAAAGTAGTGGAGTGTAAATATGCTTATGGAAGTATAGTCGATTGGGATGGAGTCATTTTTCCAGATGCGTCAATTGGTAATGGAACGAATGCTCAATTTTGGGTTGATTGGTGGTGTGAGGATGATGTTTTGAAGAATGTCTTCTGAAATTGTCTAGTATTGCACAGAATAAGAAGGCTACTGTGACGGACTATTTGTGTTGGAATGATGAGTCCATGCATTGGGACATGACCTTTACGAGACCTCTTCATGATTAGGAGATGGATATGTTGATTCATTTCATGAACCTCATCTATTCAACAAAGTTTAGAAGGGATGTAGAAGACGAGATTTGTTAGAGACCTACAAAGAATGGGCTATTTGACGTGAAATTGTTTTATAGGGTGCTTTATATTGGCCATGTGCACTCATTTCTTTGGAAGAGTATATGGAAGGCTACTTTTTTTTTTTTTTTTGAGTAGGTAATAGAATTCTATTTTTTTTATAGGCAATAGAAATTTTATTGAGTACAAAGTACATTGTGTTCACAATGATGAACACTCTATACTTGAAACAATTACCACAAATCAAAAAGAAGTACTAACAGATTCTAGGAAATTAGAGAGGGAAGTACAACATGTATAACCCCAATACGAGACCACTCAAACAAAGTCCCAACTAGTAAAGACTTCTAAAGATCTAAAGGTCTCTCAATGTCTTCAAAAGTACATGTATTGTGCTCCCACCAAATTAACCACATTAGATAAGCTGGTACCATATTCTAGATATTTGAAAACTGTTTCCCCAACCTAGTCCTCCATGCAAAAAGTAGAGAAGCAACCCCCATTGGCATCACTCACTGAATTCCAAACATCACAAAAAAAAACTTCACTCCACAAAGTATGAGCAAACTTACAATGTGGAAGGCTACTTATCAAAAAAGAAAATAAAAATAGAGAGTATTTGGAAGGCTAAAGTCCCACTTAAAGTTGTGTTTTTACATGGACTGTTGCTTTGGGACAAATGCTTACATTAGATAACTTTCGCAGCTGTAAGGTAATAGTTGTACAATGGTGTTATATGCATAAGAAAAATGGGGATAGTGTTGATCACTCGTTGCTACACTGAGTACGCTAGAGAGTTGTGGTCTTTGGTGTTCTGTTTGTTTGGAGTATAGTGGGTTATGCCTCATATAGTTCTTGATTTGCTGGCATCCTGGAAAGGGAGAGTTGCTAACAAGGTAATGATGAAATTTGGAATGTTGTACCTTTATGTCATATGCGGACCATTTGGGGAGTGTTTAACTAACAATAGAGCATTTGAAGGTTCTGAATGGAGTACAACAGACCTGAAGATGATCCTTTTATGAGTTCTGTTTGATTGGATGGCTGTGTGTTACCACACCATTCTTTTTCTACTTTATTTGATTTTTATTGATTAGTGTATATGTGCTTGATGATATTTTCCCAAGTACACATCTTGTGTACTGGGTGGCATCTGTTTTCTTTAATAAATTTACTTACTAATAAAAAAATGTGTCTTTGGCTGGTAGAAAGTTACATTCTCTTTATTCTTATGTTGCCTCAGCTTTTGCTTGATGTATTTTTCCACTTCGTTAAATAGGCCCACTTCAAAATTTTCTGTAGTATATATTTTTTTGTGCTCTCTCTTTCTCATACTATATCTTTCATCTTTGCTGTATGGATTCTGTTGCTGATGCTCACCATTGTTCATTTGCAGAGACCCAACTATAATTCAAAAAGGTTCAGAAAGCTGCATGCAAAACAAACATTATTGCGCAACGTCGGCGCTTATGCAGACTTCCTGTTTCAGGTTTCTGTTTAGGATGTTTCTAATTTTTAGTATGTTTTAGGGATTATTGCATTAAAAATTTTTTATGAAAAATTTATTTTTCTCAAGATGCATGTGCAGACCTATTATATTTTACTTAAATTTACCTGAACTACCAATATTTACCCTCTAAGTCAATTAGACACAAACAAGTGAAAAAAAAAGGATTAGATCTCAGGAGTTATTTTAAGTGTACACACACACCTGAAATACCGATATTACCCTGTAAGTCAATTGGACACAATTGAGTAAAAAAAAAGGTTTAGATCTCAGGAGTTAAATATATATATATATATATGTATGTATGTATGTATGTATGTATGCATATAAAGATTTAACTGTGATAGTGGGTGCTGAGCATGAGTGTACCACCTCTGGTTCCCAAACTATAGAGGATGAGATAGGGAGTGAAGATCTAGGTGCAGTTTTTTGTGCTGGGGCGGGCTTGCATTATTTGCATTGGAAGTTTGAGCTGTGAATCCAAGAGCATTTGGGGCTTAGGCAGCCTTGGATCTTTGAGCATGAAGAGAGCTTGAGAATGAAAGATCTTGGTGGTATACTTCTTGTAGATGTAGCTATGGTTGCAAATGAACTAGCCAGTGTCAAGGAGAAAAGTGGTGGAGGTTGATTTTGAGCATCAGAAATTTTATTTTATTTTTTCTTTTTTCGCTCCTGATTTACATCAGAACCTTTACTATGTTTCTTGAGTCTAGAATGTTGCTTTCTTTTTTCTAGAAGTTGTTAAGTGAAGCAATTTTTTTGCTGAATTAAAATGCCAAGTGAATTATTAAAAAGAAAAAGAATTAAAATGCCAAATGAAGGTTTCAATATTTTCTTTTGAATTTGATTTTTTTTTTATTATTATTATTATTTTTTTTTATTCATAGTTTTAGTTTATGTTGATAACTGGATTGCAGTGCTGAGAGTAAAACCTTCTCTCATTCTGTTTTGAATAAATGGTTTTGATTGGAGGCTAAGAGCCTATTTTGTTGGGTTTTTTTACAAACCAAAACTTTTTATTTATTATATAAAGAAAGGGAACTATGAAGGTAGAGATTGCTTATTTGAATCATCTGATCTCTTTCCCCTCTTCAAGCTTCATTTTTCAACAGTGTAATTGAAGCTCCTTTTCAATAATAAGGGAGGGGAGGTGGGCAGAGGGGGGAGTGGATGAGGGGTTATTAGGGTAAAATTGGAATTCTGAAATAAGATTTGTTGTGCACGGGCACAATAAAAAGAAAAACAAAGGATTTCTGTTAAAAAAAAAATGGAATATAATCATGGGAGGGGGCAATTTGCTTACTACCAGTCAATAGAGGGGGTGGGGGGCATTGCTCGATTTTATATTTTAATGGGGGGCTTGAACTTGACCCCATAGTTAAGAGGGGAAATATTGGTTATTTATTATTGTCAAGATTATTTATGGATTTGCTTCAGTTCTTTATACTTCTAAAAAAAAATTATTTTCCTGTTTTAATGGTGGATGCTGGATATTTTTTATTCTTTTCATTCTTTCTTTCCTTCATCCTTTCAGTCAAGTCCTTGTGAGATGCAGGTGGCATTGATTTTTGTTTAATTGTTTATTTCCCTCTAAAGCGTAAAGAAATGATGGAAGATTATGGTATTCTTTGGTTTTGGGTAATGAATGAGAAGCTTTGTGCCTCAAGGATAATATCTCTTATCATTATGAGATGAGTGGTTGGTGAGGCAGGTTTGGGAAGGCCTAGTGGTATTGTACGTAGAAGGCAAGCTGTAGGTCATCTCAACGGGGAAATTGTTTACCCTAGTATACTTCCTGTATACTTAGGTGACTCCTTTTTCTGATTTATATATATTTTTATTACTGATAAAAAAAAATTCCCTCCATCCAACTTACATTTATTTTTCTCTAATGTGGCTAATAGTGTCATAAATGGATTGTTAATATAGCCTTTTTAGTTGACATCATATTTTTGTATTATGTGGCACTGGTTTTTTTCCCCCCCTTCTCTCCTCTCCCTTCCGTTTCTTTTCTCTCTTTCTTCATTTCTTCTCCAGCCATTGTCCACATCTCTTTCTCCCCTCTCTTCTCTCCATGCTGTGCCCTCAAGAACCTGCAACAAAAACAAAGAATTGAGATTCACAGTCAAATCCCAAGCAACAAGGACAACCTCACAAAAGATATCCATTCAAGCATTTTGACAAACTCCTCATGGGTAACATACCAAAACTCTAATTCCATTTAAAAAAATTGACCAAAACTGAGTCCCACTTATAATCTTATCAACACAATGATCACAGTCTCATCACAACACAACCAAATTGAATAAAATAAAGAAAGGAAATGACACCAACATTCCTCCAAAGGAGAACTTGTAGAAAAAGAACTCACTTAACCTTATTGGCTCCTTTGCCATTGTTTCTGAGTCTTAACTTTATTGGGGTTTTGGTTTTTCACAGCTTGATTGTGATGGGATGGGGTTCTGAGTTTAGTTTATTTGATAATGTTGTTTTTGAGTTCAAATTATATTGGGATTCTTCATAATTAGTGTTTATTCTTCATGGGCTTGTTTATCATACATGGAGATGTCAAACGATCGGTGGACGGAATGTTTTGGTAGGGGCCAATTTGGGCATTTGGTGTTGGTGGCTGTTGGTCTATGGTGATGTGGTGGAATTTGGAGCATGGTTGTCTCGGGTGGATCTTGGCCATAGGCATGAAATTGTTATTTTTTCAATATTTGAGGAACCACATTTGAGCTTTTTAAATTTGAGGGACCAAAATTGAACTTATCCCCAAATTTTAGGGACCAAAAATATAATTTACCCAAGACTTTAAATATGTAATTAACCATAGCAGAAACAGTAGAACATATTGGTATGGCGATAGATAAATTTGGCCAAGAGTCTTGTTGCTCAGCTGATTGGCATCTCTTGATGTCTCCATTGGACATCCAAGGTCCAAATCCCCCTCCCCGTTGTAATTATTGAATTTAAAAAAAAAAAAAAAAAAATATATATATATATATATATAGAGGAAATGCTTAACATTTAAAAAAAAAAAAGATAAATTGGAGCAAAAAAAAAAAAAGAAAAAAAAAAGGAAAAAGAATTGGTGAAGGGTTTTGAAGAATTTATTTTTATCTAGATTTATATGTTCATAGGGTTTAATGGATGTGGTAATCCACTCTGTAGTTTGAAGTTATATTATGGTTTCTGCCTTTGGGTTTTTTACATATGATAGCATTGCAATTAATCTCTTACTAGTATGATGTTCCTAGAAAAAATGACAGTTTTCTGGTCTTGGCCAATAAAGGTTCACCCTAATGGACTAATTATCATGGGTTTGGCTTACCTTCAATACTTTTTTAATTGGAATCTCTTTTGTTTTAATGAGAAATTGCCACATCATCTATTAACTAAATAAAAGGTGAAGATTAAAACTCACTACCACTTGTTATTGTATATTTAAAACAAAAGGACATGTCCAGTTGAAAAAGAACTGGAGATAAGCCAAATCCAATTATCACAAATTGCTTAAGGACAGAGTTTTCCTCCAAACTGATTTGGAAGAATCTCCTCCAACCTACTCTGTGTCGATTATAAGACCATCCATTTATACTATTTATCAAGTCACATGACACATTAAAAACTGTCACATAATTGCTTGAAAGAATTTTCCCACTTTTTCCTTATAAATATTGTTGGTTTATGCATTACTGAAGCCTTTCTCCTTTTTTTTTAATTAAAAAAATGTTTATTATTATTGTCATTATTATTGGATTTCCAGAGCTGGCAGGATGAAGATGATGAGGATGACCCATCTTCAAGTAGAGGCACCTCATGGTTTAAAAAGCAATACTCTGCTAAGGGTTCCAAAAGGAACTGGACTGGGAATCGAGGAACCAAGCAATGGGGCAGAAGTAAGGACATTTCAAGTGCTTTGATGCTAAAAGAAGCATTGCATGTCTAGTTTTAGAACTATATTTATGAATAGATTATTTTAACATATTATGGGGTAGTGGGATCATCAGTTAAATTGTCTCCCTCCAAAAAATCTTCTAGGTGGAATCTTGTTTTGAAAATTTTTATGGGCAGAGGAGGGTCTTTTTTTTTTTTTTTTGTGGGGGGGGGTGGGGGGCAGTGGTGGGGGGAGAAAGAGGAGCCCTATGGATAGGCCTAAATGTTCCTTCTGTTTGTGGAGATCATTGCTTTAATTCTGAATGTTAAGTATCTTGTTAGCTTATATGCATCATTATTTCACTCTCCAAAGACATTAGGGTGATGCCTTTCTTAATGGCATCATATTGCCAATTAGATCTCCTTTGTGGCATAACTGATTTACTCATGTCTTGAGCCCTTTGAAGTTGCATGAGATATCACATCCCATTTTCAACTCTTGTTCAGGAGGTTTCCATTTTTGTGAAGAAGATGATGTTGATGTTGAGAACATTTTCCGAGATGCATTTGGTGGGAACCGTTTTTTCTATTGGTCCTTTATTAATGAAGAGAATCCTCAATGGAGGAGCTCATCAAACTATAACAACTATGGGAGGTCCTGGAAATGGAATTGGAGGCATCGGACTGAAGAAACATATGATTCTTCATCTGAGTATGAGAGTTTGGAGCTGGATTTGGCTTCAGATAGGCTGGCCCTTGGATTGAGTGCTTCTGGTCCTCTAAAACTTGAAGACGTTAAAAATGCGTAAGTTCTTACTAGGTTCTCTGTCTTACTTCCTGAATCAAGTCTTTCCTTTTTGTTCTCTGGTTGTCTGATTACCGTCTGATTTTACAATTTCAGATATCGAGTCTGTGCACTAAAATGGCATCCTGATCGCCATCAGGGCTCTTCAAAGGTATTAACTAGCTCCAACTGTCGATTAGTATTACTCCATATCTTGAATCTTTCCTATGAATTAGCAGGAGGAATTTAATTTACTTGATATTTTAAAACCTTTGAATATGCATGAGATGAGAGCAAGAGAGAGTATTAATTAGCACACCAAATTGCTCAATGTTTGATTTGCTTCTGTATTTAACTGGAATGGCGACTGGTGAGTTCTAATTATGGGCACTAGAGTTGGCACTGGGAGAAGGAAAAAGGGGGGTGGGGGGGAGTTGGATATGGTCATTATAGGAGCAAATTGCTTCTTTATTTCCCAAAAGTGGTGACTGGTGAGTCATCGAGTACTTTACCAGGCTCGTTATCTTTCCATGTTTTGATGGTGTTTGAATAAGGTGATTTAACTATTTGTAATACTTTAGTCCCTTTACATCAATAATATTTCTATCAGTTATCTCAAAAAGAACAAAAAAAAAAAAAAAAACTATTTGAGCACATTATCTTTCCATGTTGACATCAATGGCTGTAATCTTTGTTTCTGCGCTAACAGAGTGGCTAATTTATGTGCTTGAACAGGCTGTTGCGGAAGAAAAGTTCAAGCACTGCAGTGCAGCATATCAATCTTTATGTGATAAGCTGGCAGTAGATTGAGGATTTTTCAGAGCATGCTAGTCTGAACCCTAGATCCATTCAACTTGTTGCTGTTTAATTCAGCATTGTAGTAGATGTAGCTTACCGATCACATTTTTATTCAATTCCATAGTTAGGATTTTTTTTTTCGAGAACTGTGTCAGGATTGCCACTATGGTTTCTCCCTAGGGGCATACTGAGCGATGGCCATGCAACGATGGCATTAGTTTGTAATTCTGCATTACTAGATGCCTTCATGTTCTTGATTTATATTTTTACGAAGGATGTAATTTTTTTTTTCTTTTTTGTACTATTACCTGTATATTTGCTTTATGCTTGAAGGCATAAATAATTAATTGATGACAATAAGATTGCAATACATGGTTATAAGTTTGCGCTTTATGTTTTCTTTATTGTTGCACTTAAATCTAGTTTAATATCTGATAAGGTTTGATGGCACATTATGATACCTACAGTTACTGATACTCCCAAGTAGGCTTGTTTTCATATGATAAAATGATATGGTAAAATGGGATGTCTACATTTATCATACCATATTTCTGCAAAATAAAATATTTTTAAACTTCTCACTTTTTTTCCAATTACTATTTTTTCAAACACTCAATTTAAAAAAAAAAAAAAAAAAACTGAAAGTAGATCTGTATTTTTTTAATACTTTTTTGGGATAGGCTTTTCCTTTTTTTTGTCTTTTTTTGTTTTTTTTAAGGAACTAGTTGAGTTTCCGCTTGATGTGTGGCACAACTTATTATTAGTTTTTTCTAATATTTTGATAAGTTGTACCAAAAATCTTGTAACTTAATTAATTGACACCTTAATTTTCAATAGAAACATTCAGGATTCAGTTCTCCACCCCTAACTATCAATGTATATAAAAAGATATTTCAATAAATTTCTTTGTAAAAAATTGTAATTTTTAGTTATTTTATATATAGGCAAAATAAAAATACGCTAATAGTATAGTGATTTGATCATATTATATTTATATATGTGTGCGTGTTTTTTTACAAATTGAAAATTGCATGATAGAGTAGCTAATATGGATAGGCATGTTTCATGCCTACTAAAAAATGCATATATTTTTCAATTATATTTTTTTTACATTCTTGATTGTGTGTTACTAAAAAAATTTCCCCCCTTTTTGTTGGACATGCTTTCAATTGTTGCAAAAGCAACTAAATTTGTGTAAAAATGCCATATTTCAAATCAATTATTTCTCACATAAAAAAACCAATTTTTCTCATATAAATCTTAGAAAAATGATATATTAAAATTTCATTATGCTTAAAATAATTAACATAACAGAATAAACATATTTATTATATTAGTAATTTTTCTAATTACATAGAATACATACTACAGTGTTAGTTCCACACACACACACACACACAAAGGAGTTAGGAAATTTAAAAGATTAAGATTAATTTTAGCGAATTCACAAATATTTAATTTAATTTTTTTATGGTTGTCAAAGCAACTAAACATGAGTAAGAATGTCATATTCTAAATTCATTGTTATTATTCCAACTAAAAATTATTTTCTATATAGAGTTTATAAAAATAATCATATAAATTCATTTAATATAAATAATTAATGCACAACAATAGATAATTAATATATGCATTTACTCTATTGGCTAATTCAATAAACTAATACTTTAATATAAATACAAGTTTTGTTAAAGTAGAAAACTAAATAAAGAGAACTTTAAAGAATGCGCTACATGGCACAATCTCATGCACTCCAAGTTTAGGATTTGAATTTATGTTTCTCATTCTCTGAATGTCATTTATTATTTTTCTTTCTCTAAATTGCTTAGTAAAAAAAAAAAAAAAAAAGTAGTCTTCTAATAATTGAATTTCTTTATATTAGACAAAAGTTGGACTCTTTGTGTTGAATTCGAGAATTCGACCTTATACATAACTAGATTATAACAATGCTTGAATGAAATTTTGACGTTTATCATCATTAAAAAAATAAAAAGTGATCACTTGGTATCAAAATTAAGAAAATTAGTAGCAGGTTTTGTAAAATGGCATACATTGGCAGTCACAAAACAACTACACTAAGAAAATAAATGACAAGAATCTAAGAAATCAAGAAAAAATAAAAATGATTGGTTCCGCAATGCAGCCAACCAATCCATTGATCTCTCTAAAGAAAAATAGCTTCAAGTCTGATATTGATCTCTCCTTATCTTCAAAGCACCTAGTATTTCTCTCTCTCCAAAGACACCATAATAAGTAATGGGGAACAATCAACCATATACACCCATTTCAATGACAACCAAATCTACCTTGCCAACATGCTAAAAGCCCCACTATAGATTGCGGCATGACCCAACTCACTCCAAAAAATCCGAACACCATAGCCCACATATCCATTGCAACTGGACAATGAAGAAAAAGATGATCAACTGATTCACCATTACACTTGCACATGTAGCACCAATCCAATATCCAAACCTTCCTTTTTCGTAAATTGTCAATTGTTAAGCACTTCCCCAAAGCAGTAGTCCAAACAAAGAAAGCTACTTGAGAAGGAATCTTCTGTTTCCAAATTCTTTTCCAAGGAAAGCGATAGTAATTAGAGCCCATTGAGAGACTATAATAGTCTTTAACCAGGAAGCCCTTCTCTCTATCAAGTTTCCAGCACATCTTATCCTCACCAAACCCTTTCACCGAAGCACCATAAATGGTGTCCATGAAACCAGCCAGTGCCTCTAATTCCCGAGCATGCACACCCCTAAAGAAACTTACATCCCAAAAAAGGACTCCATTATCAAGCTTCATTAGCTTAGCCATACTAACCTCCTTGTCTCGGCAAACTCTAAACAATTCAAGATAGTTGACTGCAAGAGAAGTCACACCACACCAATGGTCTTGCCAAAATTTCACCCTAGACCTATCCCCAATATCATATAGAATGTGGTGAGAAAAAGAAGGCCATCCCCGACTAATATATTTCCACAAGCCAACATCATATGGACCATTAACAGCCCTAGTACACTAGCCACCCTATTCACTGCCATATTTCACCTCTATCACTTGCCTCCAAAGGGCAGCCCTCTCCGTCCCAAATCTCCATAGCCACTTCCTAAGCAAAACTTCATTAAAAAGTCTTACCTTCCTTATCCCTAAGCCACCCGAAGCAATGGGACTGCAAACGGTAGCCCATTTAACCAAATGGAATTTTGGTTCATCTCCAATGCCACCCCATAAGAAATTTCTTTGAAGTTTCCCAATTTGTTAGCCACAGCTGCAGGAATAGGAAATAGAGATAGAAAATAAGTGGGTAAATTAGATAGAGTGCTTTTAATTAAAGTGACTCTACCTCCCTTGGATAAGTACAAGCGTTTCCATCCTGCTAATCTCTTTTCTATCTTCTCTAGAATTGGGTTCCATATTGCCTTATCCTTGAATTTAGCTCCCAAAGGAAGACCCAAATACTTCATTGGAAGAGTACCTTGTTTACAGCCAAGGACAATCAACAATAAGTCCAAATTATCCACCATACCAACAGGAACCAACTCTGACTTACCCAAATTTATCTTTAGACCAGAGACTGCCTCAAACCAAATGAGGATCATAAAGAGAAACAAAACTTGATCCAGATCAGCACCATAAAAAATAAAAGTGTCATCAGCAAAGAGAAGATGAGATACTGCCAATGATCTTCCCTCTTCATGACCCAGACCAATACTTGACATGTGACCATCATGGACAGTTTTATCCAACATTCTCCCAGGGGCTTCCATAATTAGTACAAACAGCAAAGGGGATAATGGGTCACCTTGTCTCAACCCTTTGGAACTCTAAAAAAACCCACAAGGAGATCCATTTATCAGAATAGAGAAACGAATTATAGATATACAAAAGAATATCCACTGCCGCCATTTAGTAGAGAACTCACCCTTCTCTAGTAACTGCATAAGAAATCCTCAGTTTACATGATCAAAGGCCTTCTCAACATCTAATTTACAAAGTAGCCTTGGCAACCCAGTTTTCAACCTTCTATTAAGGCATTCATTTGCAATAAGTACAGGGTCAAGAATCTGCTGGTTCCTCACAAAAGCATTCTTTGAAGCTGAAATTATATCTTCCATGACTGTAGTCAGTTGGCTAAGACCTTAGCAATGATTTTATAAACCCCCCAACAAGACTAATGGGGCGAAAATCCTTAACTTCAATTGCTTCATTTTTTTTAGGTATGAGAGGGATGAAAGTTGCATTCAAACTCTTCTCAAACTGACCTTTAGCAAAAAAAATGATGAAAAACATAAGATCAGTTTTGAGAATTCCTCAGCAAGCTTGGAAGAAAGCCATTGGAAACCCATCTGGCCCAGGCGATTTGTCACCATTAAAATTCTGTATGACCTCAAAAATTTATGCCTCATTGAAGGGTCTATCTAGCCAATCTGCATTATCACCAGATATCCTAGGAAATACTAAGAAGTTTGGAAATGGTCTATCAACTTGCTCCTCAAAGTATAATTTCATAAAGAATTGAGTAATACAATCAACAATCATACCTTGATTTGAAGACAAGATTCCATCAACCATAAGGCTCTCAATACCATTATTTCTTCTATGGGAATTAGCCATTCTATGGAAAAATTTGGTATTTGCGTCCCCCTCCCTCAAATATAGCGCCCTAGACTTCTGCCTCCAACTAACCTCTTCTAAAAGAGTGAGCTTTTCAATATCAGTACGGAGATTAGTTTGTTCTAACTTTTCCTCAGCTGTTAAAGGCTGAGTCTCCTCTCTAGCATCCAAATCATTCAACTTGTTCCAGAGTTGCCGTTTTTTAATAGTGAATTACCAAACTCTGCTTCGTTCTACTTTTTTAGATCCAACTTTAAAGCTGCCAACTTCTTAGCTAATATAAAACTTGGGTTGCCTTGGATTAAATAAGATGCCCACCAAGCCTTCACTTTAGCAACAAAATTCTCCATCCTCAACCACATATTTTCAAAACGAAAAAGAGTTTTACTTTTCTGATGACTTCCCCCCTCCAGTAGAATTGGGAAGTGGTCTGAAAGTACCATGGATAGTCTTTTTGGGGTAAACATAGTGAAGTGATCCGCCAAGAGTGGAGAGAAAAGAAATCGATCTATTTTAGAAGCAGAGGAAGTATTGGACCAAGTATAAAAGCCTCCATCCATAGGTATATCCATCAACCCATAGAGAGAGATAAAATCAGAAAATCCATACATAGCTCGAGTACAACTTGCAGCCACTAATCTTTCCGAAGGGAAGCAAATTTTATTGAAGTCCCCTCCTATACACTATGGCAAATCCCACCAACAAATCAGCCCTGTCAGCTCCTCCCACATTTTCCTACGCCTTTTATTCAAATTTGGCCCATATACTCCTGTAAATGCCCATTCAAATTGATCCCTAACATTTTTAAATTTGCATGAAACAAAAAAAATACCCCATTGCTACCTCCATTTTTTGCACCACTCATCGGTCCCACATCAGAACAATACCTCCAGAAGCACCTTCAAAACCCAGGTATAGCCAATCTACATATGGACAACCCCATATACTTCTAACAATTCCTCTAGTTATCCATTCAAGTTTAGTCTCTTACAAACATACAATATCAGCCCTCCAAGTATGCAGCAAGTTAAGAATCTGAAGCCTCTTCTCAACCACATTCAAACCTCTGACATTTTAGGAAAGTAACTTCAAATTCATTTTGAAACAGATAGTGCCCACTCCGTATTAGTACCATTATGCCTAGATGAAGTAGAACCATAATTAATCGAATTAAATAGACCCTTCAACTCTCTTACACCTTTCACTCCTAAACTCTTCAAGTCATGTGCTTTTTTCTCCAAAGCAGCCCTACGATGTAATTTAGCCTTAATAGCTAACAAGAAATTTCTCGCTTAATTTTCCAAACCTTGTAAGGACATGTCCAAGAAGTTATCAAACCTATTGAACCTACTTTGGAACCACTCAGAGTAAGATTCTTTCCTCACTAGATTCTCCACACCCACAACTTCCTATCCTTCCATGGCCAAAGGTAGTGAAAAAGCTAGTGGTTCCACTGTTAGAGGTGACAAACCCCCTTTGTAAGGTAGCTCAGCAACCTCCGAATAGGTGTCTGAAACCCAGTCCTCCACAAGTACTTCATCCCCCTCAAACTGAGTTAATGACACCTCCAAGGAATCTGAAGACCTCAATGGATCCAAGGCCAGCTAATTTTGCTCTCCTAAAACCTCTGTGTCTTTACCCGGTGGTAGAGAAATTTGTATCGGAATTGCCACTCTCCTTCCATCTCGTGATTCAAGCACCCACTGTTCTAAATTCCCCCATTTCTTGAAAACATTGCCAGAATGTTCCTGTAGTAACAATATGATGTCTCGCTGCAAGTTAACTTCACCTTCAGAGATGGTTGCTAACGCATCGATCTCATCAGAGCTAAAAGATTCTGTATCGGCCTCGTTGGTGTCGAGAAACTCAAACTCGGCATTATCGGAGAGCTTCATTGGCTAGGTTAGCATCAAAGAGCTGCAAGGAACAGCTTGAGAATGCTTTGGCTCAAAAATCACTACCTCGGAGCTATTAGATCCTCACTGAGAGCTCGCCGAGACCAATGGCAAAAAGATCCTAGTGTTTTGGGTCTTGTAAGATGGAAAAGAAAAAGGGTGGTTTTGTTTCGGCTTGGGCTACCATACTGAAATGGGCTTGGGAATAGCAGTTCGATTGGGCTTTGGTTTGAAAGGAGCTGAAGGCTTATCAAAGTTTTTAAAACTTTGTTCCTTCGGCTTTACATTTCGGCCCACTTCTTGGACTTTGGACCACTGAACTTTCTACACACCATCCGGCCCACGCTCCAATCTCATGCTCACATCCAGTGATAGATAAGGTTTAGTGTCGCTGCCAACGCTATCTTTAATCTCAAGCATGAATTTAGCCTCAGACATCAGTTTTTCTTTCCCCGCGATTAAATCGCGAGTATCATGGCTATGATTGTGCAAGTTCGTTTTGTTTGTATCTCCTCTGCCATCACCAATAGTAATGATTGGGACTTCTCTACTGTCGGTTTCAGGACATATTGAGGTTGTTCGATGACTAGTGTCTCAGGAGAAATGGCTTTTCGCAGATGAAATCCAAACCCTCTCCACCCACTACCCAATTTACCTTCTGGCACCACGATAAAGCCTTTTTGACAACCATGGACAAGTTCTAAGATCATAAAATACTACCATGTGCATTGGAACCTACTTGCAAAATAAATACTTTATCACCATCTTTGAAGGTTCGTACAAAACTACCTGTAGTTACATTGGACATGAGATCCTCCACAATATCTAGCAAACACTTTGCACTCTCTTTGCCTATGAAAACTGATCGGAGCGAATCTCGATTTCTCTCATAAATACATAACATATAATAAGTACCTCCCTCCTTAACAGAGAATTCAAAAGTCTTGGACTCAACGAAAAAGAAAATGGAACATCCCATAACAACAGAGTAAAAACCTCAAATTTTGTGACTAATCCAAGGTAGCCAGGCCTCTTTCAACTTCCGTAAATAAACAAGAAGAATAAACACTTTCTTTTTCATGAAAGTGTTTTGCAACTTAAACCAGTCACAATATGCTCCCATGGATTCCCTTAGATAAACCAAAAGCACCTAGTTTTAAAAAACTTTAATATATATATATATATATATATATAAAACACTAATCACACGGTGTGTGTATATATATATATATATAAAAGCATAAAACTAATTTTCATTGAGAGCCAAGTCAAGAGATGAAATCTTATTTAGTTAAAAGTCGCGTTAATTGATTTTTATTCAACATCAACCCATGTAATGCATAGAAAAATTTTGTATAAAGGTATAAATATCAGTTTTTGATTTTACTAGAACAATATATATAATATTAATAGGAAACTATAAATAACATTAACAATATACTACTTGTGGGGGATTGGATTAAAGCTATCCCGTGGCCTTTGAGCTGAGGAGAATATTCCAAAGAACCTCCTCCGTGGAAAGGGCCCTGCCCATATGCAAACATAGAAAAGCCCAAGTCCAAAAGAAAAGAAACCATCTAGGCTGGTTACCAAAGTGATCTGAGGAACATGTTTATCTCGAGATAGGGTGACCTAACCAAGAAGCAGCAATCTGGCTCACCGAGGACCCAACTTTAGATCTCATCCTCAAGAAATGCAAAGAAGAGACATAGAGCCTAACATAACAGTCACCTCTGCATTAATGAGTTGTTTCTACCTAATGTCAATTCCATTAAATACTGAATGACTGGTTTAAACAATAAAAACACCTCAAAAGTCTACATTCATGATCAAGAAATGGTAGAAGGGGAATCTGATGGGACAAGTATCTCCACAATCCCAGCTAAGGGAGGAACAGTTGGAAAGGAGGGGAAGGGGGAGGATAAAAGGAGGGGAGTACCAACAGGAAGGTGGATCTAGAAAATTTACAAAGAAGAACAAGAGAGAGAAAATAGTAAGAGCAAAAACTTGTGTTTCTTCATGTGTAACTCAGGAAATCGATTTTTATCAATCAAAGTGTCAATTTCTGCTTTCTTTACCTTCAATTACCTATCTAATCTTCCTATTGTGGAATTTTACCCCTCTTCAATTAGAAATTAGTTGTGTTGATCAGGAGCTCAAGTACAATTTTTAGAGTATTGTGTTTTTGACCCCCACACTACTAGTCTTTTATATCATTAATATGATGTACCTCCTTATTTGATCTAATTTGTTCTGTGTGTTTGTTCTTTCTATTCAATAAATGCTATTTATCCAGAATTTAAAAAAATAAAAAAAGGAAAAAAAAGTAGATCGCTAGATCTTAATAGTAAAATACTGTGAAATGGTTACATTGTTGCGAAAAACACCAACCATGCAAGGAGGGGGTTTCCTCCATATCCAAACCTTAAAATGAGATATCCCCATTGCAATCCTGAGTTACCACACCAGCGCCTCTCTTATTTGAAGAAAATCTCATCAAAATTAACCTTTGTTGAAGCTGCACACACACACAAAATATATATATATATATATATAGCAAGCTGAGATTCCCCAAATTCATTTAATAAGACCATAACCTGTTACACTAACTGTAGTAGGTTACAGCATCTCTTCTCAAATATAATCTCATTTGGATGCTTCCATAAAACTCTTCCAAAACCCAAAACAGATATGAATGAAAATTTACCGGTTCATCACAAGGAGAGCCAATAGGGTAATAAGGCGTAGAAACTCAACCACCCGTCCAGAGATCCTGCATGTACAGATTAAAATGATAAACAACTTATTCCAACTCAGTTACAACTCTATTGGAATTTTTGAGGTCTCCGATCGAGTCATTCTTTTCCTCATCTCTCTCTCCGATTGAGTCCTTCCTTTTCTCATCTACTATAATATAATATATACGATGAGATTATTGATCAAATAGTAAATAACATTCAATTGACACAAAATTTGAAAAACATATTGAGGACGTATAAAACATATAATCTAATTATGATTTTCTTTTACTTTAATAATATAATATAAGATGGTAGTGTAACAATAAGAAAGAGTTATATGTACGCTAAGTTTTGTTTAATTATATGTTATTTATTCTTCGGTATTTAACTCGTTTTATATTGACCATTAAATCAATATTAGTACTTTTTGAAATTTACTAAGTAAAATATTAGGATGAACTAACCTATACTGGCTATGACCCCAGGGTGGAAGTCTAGTGGTAAAGCATCTTGTTTGTCTCACCTTAGCGCTTGGGTTAGAATCGTGCGAGACACATTAGTATTGAGATTGGCGAGGCTATCTAGCGCCAGGGATGGACCTAGGATTTTAAGTTAGTGGGGGAGTATAAAGAGAAAAAAAAATCCAAATAAGCATTTATTTAGTATTAAAAAATTATAAATACACAAAATTGTTGTTTCTAAATACATTAAGATGCAATCATTTACCAAAAAAAAGAAAAGAAATAATACTAGGCTAGCTAGGATTATTTATTTATTTATTTATTTTTTTGGTGGTTGAAGTTAAAGCATTCACAATAGTAGTGCTAAAAATTTTAGCTTTTAGCATATAAAAAAGCTACTTTATTTATTTTATCACCTCACTTTACAATACACCCGATATCAAATGTTTTATTTTTTTATCATTTCATTTAATATAATATAAACAACTCATTAAAATAATAGAGAAATAGAGAGAATTTGAGTTTTTTAATTGAAAGAAGAGATATAATCTTAATAAAATATTTTATTTTATTTTTAACAACTTGCTAAAGTCAACTGGTACTTATATTAGTTTATTGTAGTTGTAAAAAATTTTGTTTTAACTTCTCTAATAACACATGATTTTTTTGTTCTTTGGTGGTAAAATAGTTTTTTTTTTTGCTAAAATACGGTCACCATTATGAATGTTTTTATAGTTTTTGTTAAGTTTTTGGATTGGATGGTTGCTATTTGGATGTGGCTAGTTAAACTTACTGAGGAGAAGGGAACCTAAGCTTTTTAAGTGGGTTCAACTACAAAAATTAAATAAATAATAACTAAAAAAAATTTGGACTTTGGAGGCCCGGGCCCCACCTAGATCCGTCCCTATCTAGCATGGGGGTTTAACTTGTCACGATGGAAAGTGACTTGCTACCAGAATTCTACCTTTTTTTTTATTTAGAAAAAAATAATAATAAAAACTTTCCATCAGCTTTAACAGGATTTTTTTGGTTGTTTTGACCGATACAATGAACAAAATAAAAAAGATGTTAAAAATTAAAAAAGGGTTGTAAAACATGTTTTTGAAGGTAATACATTAATCAAAACATGTCAAGTCGTGCAGGACCTTAAAAAAAAATAATTTAAGCTGGCAGCATATTAATCTTTACGTGATAAGTTGGCAGTAGATCATTAAGGATTTTCAGAGCATGCTAGTCTGAACCCTAGATCCATTCAACTCATTGTTGTTTATTTCAGCATTGCAATAGATGTAGCTTACAGATCACATTTTTATCCAATTCCATAGTCGGGATTTTTTTCAATAACCGTGTCAGGATTGCCACTATGGTTTCTCTCAAGGGGCATTACTGAGCGATGGCCATAGTTTGTGATTTTGCTTTGCCAATTGGTTACAATAAGTTGCAATACATGGTTATAATCATAGTTGTCAGTATCGTACGATACGCGATACGTATCGTATCATGTACAAAAAGTTTCGTATCGTAAGGACGTATTGTAAGTGCTCATGAATTGTCCGATACATAAGTAAGTATCGTATGAATCATATCGTATCGGTGAATCATACGTATCGTATGATACATAGACATGTAGGTTTAAAATGGGTTTTTTTGTTAAAATTTGTGGTTTTATTTGATTTAAACAAGTTATACTTTGTTAACACAAAATTATTGGGAAACTTAATTGAGTCTAATGAAATAGCAAGTCCATGAGTGTTTTTCTTCCCTTCTCTTTCTCCTACAAAATTTAGACTATACTCGTAACACTCAGTTTCATATGTGCAAATTTATTTTCTATACTATTAATAATGTATTAAAGGAAAATATAATTATTTTTTATTTTGTTATTATTATTTTGAGTCTAAAAAGCTAGAATGCCATGAAAAAATATAAAGAAAAATGATTAGAATAAAAAAACCAAAAAAAGAGAGAGAAGTAAATGTAGATAATAATAATAAAGAAAATGTCTATGAAAAAATAATTCTGCAAGATGCTGAATATGATGATAATATTGACTTAGATGGGGCTAATTAGCCAAGATGATGAAAAGATATCATTATTTTGGTTCATATATCATGTATTACTTTTGAGTTTAATCAATTTGAATGCGCATGTTATAAACATAAGTTAATTTGATTTATTTAGTTAGTTTTGTTAAATTTTATTACATACGTAATAATTAAATTGGTCATTAGTTGAATATATTTTGAATTTATAATAAATATACCTTTTATATATGTATATCTATAATTATTTTATAATTTTATTAGGTGTTTGTATATCTTACGATACATGATATAGAAAAATCAAAAATCGATTTATAATACGATTCACGATTTGACAACTATGGTTATAATTTCCATATTTCAAAGTGCGCTTTATGTTTTCTTGATTATTGCATTTAAATTAGAGGGTTCAGATTGTTTATGGTTGGGTGGTTGTCCTTCTCTAAACCCAATGATTTCATCAACTTGCCCTTCACCCATGACCCTTTTTCTAAACCCCCATAGATCAATATTATTTCATTTAAACTTAGTTTAATATCTAATATGGTTTGATGGCAATTTATGATACCTACAGTTACTGGTAGTCTTAAGTAGGTTTGTTTTCGTACGATAAAATGATATGGTAAAATTGGACGTCTATATTTATCAAACCGTATTTCTGCAAAATATAATATTTATAAACTTCACTTTTTTTCAATTACTATTTTTCGAATACCCTCATTTTCAAAATGATGAAAATAAATATGTATTTTCTAGTACTCCTGTAGGGCATTATTATTATTTTTGAGTTTGGGGCAAGCTTTAGTGTTAGAGTTATATTAGCCCATTAGTATAGGTCCAAACCTAATTCTACTTTGTGTTCTTGTGTTCCTATTTTATGCTTCAATCTTCCGCATCTATTAAGCATATTCAACATTAAATATATCTCAAATATTTGAATTTATGTTTCTGAATGTCATTTATTATTTTTCTCTCTAAATTGCAGAAAGAAAGAAAAAAGAAAAGAAAAGGCAGTCTTGCTAGAGTACAAATAATTGGATTTCTTTTAATTAGACAAAAGTAGAACTCCTTGGGGTTTTTTTTTTTTTTTTTTTGGCTGAATTAGTAGAACTCCTTCCGTTGTATTCGAGAATTCAACCTTATACATAATTTGAAAATGTAGACATAGGATCCTAACAATTTTTTGCTTCCTTTTAATAATAGCCTTTTCCTCACTTGGAGCTTTATTCAGGTCAAAAGCGTATGAGTATTACATGGGCAGCGTGTACGTACAAGTGTACACTTGTGTACGTATATATGTATATGAGTTTTATACATGCGCAGTGTTTATTACACATTTGTAATCACACTTAAATCGTGAATCTAACTAATGATTTTGAAATTGTAAATGTGAATTAAACCCACATTTTAGTGTTATTTTACACACCCGTAAAATTTTAGGGTCAAGGAAGTAGGAAAACAAAAAACAAAAAACAAAAAACAAAAAAACAAAAAAACAAAACAAAACAAGAAGAAGTATGGGATTATTAACACCGTGTATGTTGATTATTATGTTTGGACGTGTGGTTAAAATTTAAGAAATGAACTTAAGGAACAGTATCTAAAATATTGTATCTAAATTTTGCTCACACACACACACACACATATATATATATATATATATAGAGAGAGAGAGAGAGAGAGAGAGAGAGAGAGAGAGAGAGAAGTTCAAGTTACACCTAGAGTTAGTGAGTTACACCTTTTTATAACCATTGATTTTCGTAAGATCTAGCGGTTAAATAGACACCACTTAAACATGTCATTAATATAGAGGCATTAAATGTCAAATTATCTAATTTTCCTTAAAAACCTATCCATATTCATCGTTCGCAACACTTAATACTTTTCCTTTTTATATTTAGAGAAGAAATTAATCCTTTTCCTTTAAAGTCTCCACCAATACACCATCTTCTTTAAACAAATCCCATTGTTCAGTTACTGCAACCAAATTCACGTGTGTGATATAGTGGGTTCTAACTTCTAATTCAAGAATCATAGAGAAGGAAGGAACGTTTCTTGGCAATTTTGCAAAGTTTCTATTCTCTAACCTCTACTTAAACATTGGAATTCCTAAGTTTTTGGTGGTCGTCATTTCGGTGGGCAATGCAATGAGAGAAAGAGAATAACACAAATTGACTTCTATTGATGCAGCTAACCGTGTAGTGACAAACTAAATTTTAAATCATGGATAGATAATTCACAAAATTTCTTATCTTCTAAAAAATAAAGAGATATCCACCTATTTTTTAAATGAGTAGAGATAACAATTTAAGATTTGGTTTTACAACTATTAATATTAATTTCCTGCAAATCCCTTTGTTTATCTTCCTTATTTCTCTTTATTTATCCATCACAAATTTTTTTTTTTTGGGGAGATTTATCCATCACATTTGGTGGACCATAACCAACTGTAACCTTTGTCCTTTGCTTACCACCTTCCCAGATTACACCAAATTATAAGAAAACCATAGCTAGATAGATCCTTGCCCTACCTAACGAACCCAATGAAATTGAACTTAAATCCCACCAATTTTATAAGTAAATCTCACCAATCCAAACAAATTTAGGATACTTGTAAATTGTTATAAATTAAAATGAATATTAAGAAGATAAAGAAATGCATAGAGAAGATAGTATATAAACTTTATTCTTTAAGTGGTCATCCACATAAATTATTATCTATCTTGAATGCAAGTGTGTCTTCCTTTGTAGTTAGCTCTCTCTCTCTCTCTCGCGCGCGCGCACACACACACACACATATACATGTTAAGAATTAGATGGAGAGAACTCTTAAGAATGCAACGCTATGCATTAAAGAATATAACTCCATCCCTTTATGAAAGTAACATCACACACTCTTGTAACTTCATACATTTACAACACTCCCCCTTGGATGATCACTCACTAAGAATATGCCTCGTTAAAACCTTACCAAAGAAAAACCTCATGAGAAAAAAAAAAGTTGCCTAAGGGAAAAGAGTACAATATTCTTGTCTAACTTCTAGTGCCTTAGGATTGCCTCATTAAAACCTTGCAAAAGAAAACCCAGTGGAAAAAAACCTTAGCGAAGGAAAAAGAGTACAATCAGCACACATCCTTTAGAAAATTTACTCCCCCTTATGAGTACATAGAACTTTCATTATTCATGGTAAAAATATCCTTAAGTCGATGCACGCCAATGTTGTGCACCATCTTCTTAAAAGTTGCAGTTGGTAATGGCTTAGTGAACATATTGGCCAAGTTATCACATGATCGTATCTGCTTGACATCAATGTTAACACTCTTCTGGAGCTCATGTGTATAAAAGAATTTTGGTGCAATGTGCTTGGCTTGTTCTATCACCTTTTATATAGCCTCCTCTAATTTAAGTGATACAAGCAGCATTATTTTTGTATAATATTGTTGGACTATTTTTTATTGATGATAATCCACAGTTTTCACGAATATGTTGAATTATTGATCTAAACCAAACATATTCACGACTTGCTTCATGAATTGCAATAATCTCTGCAAGATTTGAGGAAGTAGCAGAAATTGTTTGCTTAAGAAATCTCCATGAAATAGCAGTATTTTCATAAATAAATAAATATAATGTTTGTGATCAGCCTTTGGGTGGATCAGAAAGGTAACCTGCACTAGCATATATAACTAACTGTGGATTTGATCCATTTGGATAAAATTATCCCAAATCAGTCGTCCCATGAAGATAACATAATATATGCTTAATTCCATTCCAATGTCTTCAAGTTGGTGCGGAACTATACCTTGTTAGTAAGTTAACTGCAAATGCTATATTAAGTCGTGTGTAATTTGCAAGATACATCAAAGCACCAATTGCACTAAGATATGGTACTTCAGGACCAAGAATTTCTTCATCATCTTCATGTGGTCGAAAAGGATCTTTCTTGACATCAAGTGATCGACCCACCATTGAAGTGCTCAAAGGATGAGCTTTATCCATGTAAAAATGCTTCAAGACATTTTCTGTGTACGTTGATTGATGAACAAGAATTCCATTTGGAAGATGTTCAATTTGTAGGCAAAGGTAAAATTTTGTCTTACCAAGATCTTTCATCTCAAATTCATTCTTTAAATAATCTGCTGTTTTTGTTAATTCTTTTGGAGTCCCCACAAGATTTAAATCATCAACATATACTACGACCTATTCTACGACAATAGCAAATCTAGATTCTAATTTTTTGAGAAAAAAGCATGGACAAATTGGATTATTCTCTAATCCTTCTTTCAAAAGAAATTCACTGAGACGATTATACCACATGCATCCCGATTACTTTAACCCATGTAAGGATCTTTGTAGCTTGATAGAATACATACTTCGGGATGTAGGATTATATGTTTCAGGCATTTTATATCCTTCTAGGATTTTCATGTAGATATCATTATCTAATTATCCATACAAATATGTTGTAACAACATCCATTAATCGCATATTCAAATTTTCTTTTGCTACCAAGCTAATGAAAAATCTGAATGCAATTGCGTTCATTACAAGAGCATATGTTTCTTCATAATCAATACCAGGTCTCTGCGAGAAACCTTGTGCAACAAGTCACGCTTTGTACCTTATAATTTCATTTTTCACATTTCGTTTATGCACAAATACCCATTTGTATCCAATAGGCATTACACCTTCAGGTGTTCGGACTACAAGTCTAAAAACTTCATGTTTAATTAGTGAATTTAATTCTACCTAAATCGCCTTTCCACATTGGCCAATCATTTCTACGTCAACATTCATCGATGGTTTGTGGTTCATATTCATTATCATTTCTTCTGGTAATATCAAGGGCAATTTTATATGAAAATATGTTGTTAACAACATTTCTGTGACCAGTTTTATGGGTATAGCCTCTTTATAGGCTACAACTTGTTTTTTTTTTTTTTGTACTTTCCTCTTCCGATGAATTTTATCTTTAACACGAACAGGTCTTCCATGCTTCAGGTGTGGCTTTGATTTATTTGCTGTTGTATTAACTGATTGACCTACAGGGACTTTAATCAGTGCTGGAGTATTAGCAGCTGGAATGTGAGATTTCACTATTTTCTTATTGTTGGTGAATACATCCGGTAATTGATTTGCAATTCTTTGCAAATGAATAATCCTTTGAACTTCCAGTTCACATTAATTTGTACGAGGATCAAGATGAGATAAAGTCAAAACATTCCAAGTAATCTTACGTCATGCTTTAGGCAACAACTTTTCTCCTCCTAATGGTGGGAAGATTGTTTCATTAAAATTACAATACTCAAAACGTGCCTTAAAAACATCACCAGTTAGAGGTTCAAGATATCTAATGACAGATGGGGAATCAAAACCCATATAAATTCCAAGTCTATGTTGAGGACCCATCTTAATGCGTTGTGGGGGGTGTAATAGGTACAAATACAGCACAATTAAATGTGCGCAAGTGCAAAATATTTGGTTGTTGGCCAAGTACAAGTTGCAATGGCAAGAAATTATGATATGCAATTGGCCTAAAACTAATGATGCAGCATGTAATATAACATGACCCTAAGTATAAACATGTCATTTTGATTCCATAAGCAAAGGTCGAGCAATAATCTGAAGTCTCTTGATAAGTGATTCAGCTAAACCATTTTGAGTATGTGTATGGGCAACAAGATGTTCAACATCAATTCTAATTGACATGCAATAGTCATCAAAAGCTTGAGATGTGAATTCACCACCATTATTTAAACGAATTTTCCTAATAGGATAATTAGGAAATTGTGCTCGTAACCTAATTATTTGACCAAGAAGCCTAGAAAATGTAACATTTCTAGTAGAAAGTAAACACACATGTGACCATCTAGTTGATGCATCAATTAAAACCATAAAATACCTAAATGGACCACAATGTGGGTGTATAGGTCCACAAATATCACCTTGAATTCTTTCTAAGAAAGATGGACATTCAACAACAATCTTTGAATGTGATGGTTTGGTAATTAATTTACCTTGAAAACATGCACTATATGGATAATCACTAGGTAAAAGAATTTTCTGGTTCTTTAAAGGATGTCCACTAGAGTTTTCAATAATTTGATGCATCATTATTGATCTTGGATGTCCAAGATGATCATGCCAAAGCATAAAAACCTTTGGGGTCTAAATACTTCTGGTGTATTGCAACATTTGTTTCAACTGTTCTCATTGTAGTATAATATAACCCAAAAAAGAAAATATGCAGTTTTTCTAATATGAGCTTCTGGCCCGATACTATTGAAGTAATATAAAGAAATTCTTCATTGCCTTCATTGTTGGTTTCAATATGATAACCATTAAAACTGAGTAAATTTCTTCTAGATTTAGAAGAATACAAAGCATTGTCAATACAAAGTTTTGTGCCATTTGGCAATATAATAATCGCTCTTCTAGAGCTTTCAATTAAGGGCATGTTTGGTAGACTGTAATAGGTGCTGTAATGTAATAGTTATTCTTATGGTTTAGTTATTCTTTAGTTTGGTTATGTTTTAATTACAAGTAATAGTCATTCCTTATGAAGAGTCCAAATTTTCTATCCCACTCTTCCTACTCCACTATATACTCCACAAAAAAAAAAAACATGTCACATGTCTACCTAATTTATTAAATGCTAAATTTATGCCTTCTATTATTTCAATTTCTTAAATATGATGGGTTATTTATTTATTTATTTTAGAAAATTGAAATAATAGAAGGCATAAATTTAGCATTTAATAAATTAGATGAACATGTGGCATATTTTTGGTTGTAGCGTATATAGCGGAGCAGGAAAAGTGAGATAGAAGATTTGGACTCACTTTTGAATAGTTATTCTTCAAAATGAGAAATAACTATTCCTCTTTAAAAGGTTGTATTAGCTATTCCTTAGTAAGTGTAATAATGTCAAAACTTAATATATTTCCAAATAAACAAACTTTCCATATACATCTAACAATTATAAAAATAAAAAATCATAAAATATAACACATATCTCTCTTAAATTTAAAAATAACAAATTTTAAAGAGATATAATTGTATAAGTAAAATATTTCCTAAAATAAATGTTAAGTTTCATTCTAATGTTATAACTCACAACCAAAATAATGAATAAGTTTAGTTATTACATTACAACATATTTTATTCTTAGTAATAAAGATTATAATTCCTGTCGTAATTCTCATTCATTGTACCAAACGTACCCTAAGTTCAATGAACCTGATATAGTATTGACATTGGCTTTACATAATATTAAATTTTGAAAATATTTCTTATCTTTAAGAATGGCGTAAATGTACTTTTAGTCCTTACATTTTGGTTTTTTTTTTTTTTCCATACATTTTAATTTTATCACTTTTAGTCCTTAAACCAATTAACGCATGTTATTTTCGTCCTTTCCATCAGTCAACTGACGGAAATATCTGACATGGCTGATAGAGGAATTAAAATATTATAAAAAAATGCCACATCAGCATCTAATTTTTTTTAAAAATAATTTATCAATTTTAACTAAATAAAAAAAGAAAAAAAACATAATTAAAAACAATAAAATACATAAATTTAGATCTAATTCATTTTGAACAAGAACACACAAGAACATGATCACAAATTTAAACATCAACTCAATAACATTAGAGCACAAACCCAGAACCAAACACAAACTCAAATTGAAAAACACAAAGAACACAATAACAAACTAAATCAACCCCACGAACCCCAACCCAGATCAAATCCACAAAAATTCTAGGCTAAAAACTTCCAAATCAACCTTAGAGTGAGGAAAAGAGTGAGGGTGGGGTAGAGAGAGGTTTGAGAACCAGCGGCTCCAAACCCAAAAGCTTGGCTACTCCAGTAAACCTAGAAACTCAAAAACTCCAAGAAACCCAAAAACTCAATTTCTCTATGTAATACCCGAGAAAAGAAAAAAAGGATTTAAAAGGATGGGTATTTAAGTAAATTTTGTGAGGTCAATTTTATAATTTATAATTATAAGAGAGTTTATAGAAAATAAGGTTGAAACCCTAGCTATAAATATAAGTTTATTAAGCCAACGTATATGGAGAGATATTTTGAGAGAGGAGACTACCCAAAAGACTGAAGTAGAGAATGATTGATTATGCCTTTGAGGTAAGAGCTTAAGAATCTCGTTCTTGTCAAATCTAAGTATTATTTAGAATTAAAGTATTTTTTATGTGAGTATTTTGGCCAACAGTGTGACTTTTTTTAGACATGGCCGCATGGGTCTGTTCTGCATAATTTTCTTAAAGGAATAGTACCAGATTGATGGAATTTGAAAAAAAAAAAAGAAGAAGGTGAAGAAACGCTTGACGAAAAGAAGGAACAACTTCTTTATGAGTTATTATTATTTGTTTATTGATTTGGTAGAGGAAGAATAGTGTTTCCATAAAAGCTTGTGTCAGGGCTTGATTTGTGTGATTTGTCCTCATGCCAAAAGAATGCTAGAGGCGGCAGTGGCATATATATATATATATATATATAAATCCATAGAATAATCCCTTGTCATAGCAACGCCAGCTTCCTTCTAATATTATTGTTATTACTATTATTAATATTATATTATTATTATTATTAGTTCATTGGTTCGGTAACTGAGGCGTATGGTGAAGTCAGTAAGTGATCATGGAACATGGGCTAGGCCATGCTTTTGACCCTATATGACAATATGTATCCTAGGTTTTATTAGAGGCAGTAGAGGATACATACAAGGACTTTTACTTTGAGATAATAAAAAGAAATTATTAGATATTTTTAGCAGTCGTTTTGTTGGCCGGATACTGTTATAAGTCATTCTTAAATTATTTGATTATTGAGTAAATGATACCTGCAAAATTGTTTTAGGTGATGATATCTAAGGATTTTTAGAAGAAGTGTTAGGGTGAAGTTTCTTTTGGTATGGCTTTTGGAGGTAAGTAACCTTATCCTAATTGGTTTTATTTTGCGTATTTTAACTCCTGAAATTTGTATACAGTTATTACAATTTTATTTCTATTGTATTACTGATTTCAAGTAAAGAATTATCACAAATAGATTTAATTACTGAATA